>NC_064639.1:582118786-582332472 GCF_023864345.2 Schistocerca serialis cubense | reverse complement strand
TATTTTGTCATAGTAGGAGGAACAGTAAGATCACCTGTCTTATTTTTTAAAGCTGTGATGTTGACATGCAAAAATACCATAGAGTTGTTATAAGATAGGAGCAGGTCTGCCCTGTCTGAATGTAATTAACTTTATACTTTGTCGACACAGTCAGTCTCCTTACTTAAATTAAAAAAGGATTGTGGTGAGATTGTTGATCCCATCCTAATGTTGTTTTCTGTGCAGTTAGTACATGAGGCTCTTTTACTATTGTACAATGCACTTTCCTGGATACTAGAAGTAGTGTTCTTTTGTCTTTGCATGTCTTCATTATCAAGCCATGTGGCAACATTACTGACATTGGCATCATTTCAGCTTAACTTAAGGTCAGCACATTTTTGTTGACCACATTCATGGTTGATATTGTATATGTCTGTTTCTTGGAATGAGTCAAACTATCACGTGGAAATTTTGTTGTGTTCAGTTCTCTTTTTGCTTCACAGCAGTTGCCCACTAAATTTGCACTACTTACAAACCTTTTTTTTTTTTTTTTTTTTGTTTTCCACTTTCTTGCTGTTTCCATTGCATATTTTAAAGGTAATGCTGAATATTAGGTGCAGGGGGGGGGGGGGGGGGGGGGGGGGGAGGGGCACAAAACTAATGAGGTTCTGAATAGAATTGGAGGGAAAAGATATTTGTGGTATAACTTGACTAAAAGATGGGACCAATTGACAAAACACATTCTGAGACATCAAGGGATCACCAGGGCGGAGGGGGGGGGGGGGGGGGGGGGGGGGGGGGGGGAAGAAGGATTACAGAGGAAGAAAAAGAGATGGGTTGCTGTAATTATTCAGAGATCAAGATGCTTGCACAGGATCAAGGAGCATGGAAAGCTGCATCAAACCAGTCTTTGGACTGAATACCACAACAATAACAACAGTACAACATCTGCAGCAACACAGAATAACAGTGTGGGGTGTGATCCCCTCTCTCTTCTGCAATTAATAAGCAAACGTGATCTCCTCTGCCCTTCCCTATCATCTCCCTGTCTATAGAGAGCTGCCATCTGAGGTGATGCCCAATATAATACATGTTTGATAGTTATTAATACTCATAGATTTTTTCTCAACAAGTATAATTTTCATTCCACTTAACTGTGTTCGTGAACTGTTGATGACTGTGGTTCACAGAACCACACTTATACTGTACAATTTTTTGACCAAGTTGGACAGATCTATTGGTAAATTTTTCCCAAACAAGTTGTTGATCTTATGGTCTTTTGTCCAAAGGCTGGTGTGATGTTGCTCTCCATGCCGCTATACCCTCTGCAAGCCTCTTCATATCTGGATAACTATGCCAACTTACATCCTTCTGAATCTTCTTACTGTATTCATTTCTTGGTCTCCTTCTACAACCCCCCCCCCTCCCCCCACAACATCTCTCCGATACTAAACTGTGGTCCCTTGATGTCTCAGAATATGTCCTATCAATCGATCCCTTCTTCTAGTCAGGTTGTGCCACAATTTTCTTTTCTCCTCAATTCTGTTCAGTTCCTCCTCATTAGTTAAGTGAACTTCCCACCTAATTTTCAGCATTCTTCTGTACCACCAAAATTAAAAAGCATTTATTTCGTTCTTGTCTGAAATGCTTATTATCCGTATTTCACTTCCTTTCCAGAGTACACTCAAGACTTTCTAATGTCTAAATTTATACACACTGTTAACAAATTTCAACTCTTCTTTAAAAATGCTTTTCTTGCCATTGTCAGTCTACACTTTCTGTCCCCTCTACTTCAGTCATCATCCATTATTTTACTACCCAAGTAGCAAAACTCATCTACTACTTTTAGTGTCTCATTTCCTAATCCAATTACCTCACCATCATGTGATTGAATTCGGATGCATTCCATCACACTTGCATTTCTTTTTTAATGTTCATCTTATAGCCTTCTTTCAAGACATTCCATTCTGTTCAGCTATGCTTCCAACTTTTTTGCTGTCTCTAATGGTATTATGATGTCACTGGAAAATATCGGAGCATACTTATTCAGATATGAAGAGGCTTGCAGAGGGTATATCAGCATGGAGAGCAACATCACACCAGTATTTGGACAAAAGACTATAAGATCAACAACTTGTTTGGGAAAAAGTTACCAATAGAATTTTCATCCCACTTAACTGTGTTCCTGAACTGTTGATGATTGTGGTTCACAGAAGCACACTTATATTGTACAATTTTTTAATTCCAAATTTTTCTTTGGTTTCCTTTACTGCTTCCTCAATGTGGATACTGAATAACATCAGAGTAGGCTACAACCCTGTCTCACTCCTTCTCAGCCACTACTTTTTGCTCCCTGTATTTTACCACTTCTACAATTTAAATCTGAAATATTGTATTCCAGTTAACATTGTTGGAAGCTTTCTCTAAGCCTACAGAAGCTATATACATAGGGTTCCCTTTCTGTAAACTGTTTTTTAAGATCTGTTGTAGGGTCATTACTACCTTGCTTGTTCTTACATTTTCACAGAACCCAAACTCATCTTCCCTGAGGGTCGTTTCTATTAGTTCTATTCATCTGTAAATGATTTGTGTCAGCATTTTGCAATCATGACTTATTAAACTGACAGTTTGCTAATATTCACACCTGTCAGCACCTGTCTGTTTTTGAAATTGGAATTGTTATACCAGTACCCAGTTTTTAGCTAATATAATGTGATGTAATGAGAAAGCTGCTGTAAAGCATTGCATTAACAGCTGGGGGTTGGTAGCCACAAATGTGGCAATATGTGGGTCAGAATACACGTAAGGGGGATTGTGAGACAGGGCTAGCTGTACTCAGTGGAAAACTGCATCACACAGCGATAATGAACATAGAAGGTGGGCTGATGTCACTGCAGCAGGTCAAGTCTCTTGTTATGGGCAATGTGACTAGGGGCCAGGTTTTAGCTCCAGAGAGATATAAGTGTCTGGATTTTTAGGCAGAAGGGATTCTCTCATAGTCAGACTCCAGCAGCATCATCACGGTGCCAAGGGCCTTGCCACCCATTGAGATTACTGGACATCACCAGCACCAGCCTTGGGGTCACCAGCACTAAGCTCAATATGGGGCCTTGCCAATCTGCCGTCCATGCCTACTGCCACTAGCACTGAGTTCCTAGTGGGACTTAGTGCCTCAGCACCACCCACTGTCCGACTCCTGCCGGAGGGTAACAAATTGAAGACCCTGCACAGCTGTCTCCAAGCGCTGCCTTGATAAACACGTGTGGAGCAAGGGTTTGCCAGGGTTCCAAGCTGTGCATGCCGTGGGTCTACCATCAGCACCACAGGGCACCTAAGCAGCACCAGGTTGAAAGCTAGTGCCCATATGTCAGCATCAGCCAGTTACAACAGATTGAGGTATTTTGTCTCGCTGAGCTGTGACATGGCATGCATTGAAATTTAATAATGGCACTCTTTACTGTCAATGGTGTCTGCATACATTGTAATTTTCTAGAACATGCTGCCCCTTGTGCTGAATCTGTAACAGTGATTTGCTTTAAATGTAACCATTTTGGACACAGACCTAGACAACGTTGAGAGTTCAAGTGGCTTATGATAAGGCAGAAGTCGGTTGGTAACACAAGTAGCTGCAGAGTTTTCTGTCTGTGTTAGTGTTGGATTATTGTTTTTGTCTTATTTGTGATTTTTTTTCTGAGTTGTAATAATGAGTGTGGTGATACAATGGCAACTCAGAGACACTAGGTGTCATCTGAGATGAGGCTGTAGAGTCATTAGTGAATCAGATCATCTCAGGATGTCTTTGCATTTGTAGAGGGGATCTCAAGTCATTGGATGATATAGAAGGTTGCTTGGATATAAAATATTATTGCAGATTAAAAGATTGCATTTAATGGAAGAGGTGAAGTTGTTCATATGGTATGCAGAAGTGTTATGCAGTGCAGAAACTTTCAAGTAGCTGAGACATGGGTTGGAGCAGTGATATAGGAAAAGAGACAGTGCATGATTTTTTTGTGAGCAATTGGGTATGGTGTCTAGAACGTGTGATGATGCATTAGAGGACTCTGTGGATAGAATTATGAAGCTGTATTATTCACCCTTTTGACTTATCACACAGTGAGGTTGTTGTGACTCGCCGATCTCTCAAAGTGCTGCCGCGCAGTTACGCGTGTCCTTTACATGCGGCGCTGTCTGCCAGCCATGCAGCAGCAGCGCCACCTAAGCGGCCAGCCAGCCAGCGGCCGCTAGACTCGGACTCATTTCGGATTTGACTGTTAATGTGTACACACGTCTCACTTTGTTTACTTGATCTGTGCCTTACATGTATCGTGTCGTCCTTGAAATATATTTGTTCAACTTGAAGTTATAACAGAGGTCTGAACATAGTGATCACATAGTAGAATGAACAATAAGTACTTGATGCTTTACTGTGTGGCTTAACACTAGAAATATCAAGGAGTGTATGCACTGGGGTGCCTAAAGATCTCCATGCAGTGGTTAGATTACCTGCTGGAGTACAAGGAAATCAATAGGTTGACATGGATAATGGACAGTAGATGTGTTTGCATCAAATGTTAAGTACTTTACTTGTGGGCATATGGGGTGTATGCAGAGGTAATGCTACCATCCATGAAGGAATGTCACTTTGCCATGGAAGAAGTCAATTCTTTACGTCATACCATTATTGAGGATGGCGTGAAAACTGATCCTGGATTAGTAAAAGAAGTACAGTATTTTGTGGAACCAGGAATAATCAAGAAGTTACAAACTTTTTTGGATCTCACAAATTATTGTAGGCAGTTTTGTGAGAACTGCAGATATAGCATGGTCATGTATAAAGCTGTTGAAAAAGGGTTTTTTGTTTGTATGATCAGAGGAATGGCAAGAAGTGTTTGTCGAAATGAAAAAGGTGTTAAAATCAAGTCTGGTTTTGATTTTTCCAGAGTTTCAGAAGGAGTTCATATTATCATGTGATGTGTTGAATTATGCTCTTGGTTTAAGTCAGGAGGTCAATGGTCAGGTATGTCCTGTTGCTTTTGCATTGAGACAGTTGAATGGAACAGAAGGGAATTACTCTGCATTGGAGAAGAGATGTGTAGCTTGATGCATGGAGTAACAGACTCCCAGTGTTACCTGTGTGATAAAAATTTCAAGGTAGTGGTGGACCATGCTGCTTTGAAGTGGTTACTAGATTTGAAGGACCCATCCAGTAGATTGAGAAGATGGGCAATAAAACTTTGTGAATTTTAATGTGAAGTAATCTGCAAACCAGGGAAAAACATAAAAATGCAGATGGATTGAGCAGGAAGATATTGTTAATACAAGCACTAGTTCAGGACCTTAAGGGAAGGCAGGCTGCAATAGCAATTAAATGTGCATTATGGATTTGTTGTGACACTGCCATGACATTTAACAGTGCCGCCACGACAGTACGCGCAAACGGCGATAGAGGCGCTCCGCAACTCGGCTGAACGCAGGAGTGCCACCTAGCTACGAACGGTGCCGGCCGCATGTCACGGCACGGCAGTCGAATGAGCGTTAATCTCAAATCGAAAAGGAGGTGCTTGCTATCATTTATGCTCTAAAAAAGTTCAGCGTTTTTTTGTATGGTTCTAATTTTCACCTCATCACCGACCACAAGCCGCTGGTCTCTCTGTTCAGCCCATCGGCGTTGCTTCTGGATAAGGCAGCTCACCGCCTGCAATGTTGGGCCTTATACTTGTCTCGTTTTCACTATGAGATTCACTATCGCCCCATGGCCCAGCACGCCAACGCTGATGCATTGTCGCGATTGCTGATGGGCCCCGACCCGGGTTTCGATCGTGATGAACTACTCTGTTTCCACATTGATGAGGAAGAACGTCATGCGGTCGAGGGTTTTCCACTTACAGGTTCGCAGGTCACGTCGGCTACTGCGCGGGACCCGGTCCTGCGTCAGGTGATCGGTTTTGTTCAACGGGGTTGGCCGGACAGGACCAAGGGCCGGGCATTGGATCCCCTTCACAACTACCATGCCTTGCACCTTCGTCTGTCTGTTCATGATGGTGTTGTTCTTCTGGCCATGGATGGCACATCTCCACGGTTCGTGGTGCCAGCCTCTCTTCGCAAAGATGTTCTCAAACTGTTGCATGAAGGCCATTGGGGGATTTCTCGGACTAAGTCCCTGGCCCGCAGGCACGTTTATGGGCCCGGTATTGATTCGGACATCGCCCACATGGTTGCTACGTGTGGTCAGTGTGCTCGACAACTGGCTGCACCTCGTACAATGCCCTCACCGGGGCCTGATCCGGCGCGGCCATGGGAACGGGTGCACGCTGACTTTGCCGGCCCCTTCCTCGGTACTTATTGGCTACTGTTGATTGACGCCTTCTCGAAGTTTCCATTTGTTGTTCGATGTCCGTCGCCCACCACTGCGGCGACGACGCTGGCTTTGTCCAAAATCTTTGTGCTAGAAGGTCTTCCATCCACGATCGTCACGGACAGTGGCCCTCAGTTCTCTTCACAGGCCTTCCGTGATTTTTGTGCTTGACAAGGGATTCATCATGTTACAGCACCGCCCTTCCACCCCCAATGGATTGGGGAGGTCAAGCGCCTTGTCCACACTTTCAAAAGCCAGATGAAAAAATTCCTTAGTGATTTTTTCACAGACGACGCTCTGCTGCAGTTTCTTTGTTCTTATCGCTTCACACCTCTGGGTGATCGCAGCCCTGCTGAACTCTTGCATGGCCGCCAACCGCGCACTCTACTGGACCTGCTTCACCCTGTCAGGCCTTGTGCTGTGTCCCCTAGTGCGGGAAAATACCCGGTGGGCGCCGATGTGTGGGCACAAGGGTATGGATCTCACCCTAAATGGATTCCAGGGGTGGTCAAGGCTCTTCGCGGCCGCCGGCTTTGTGAAATACGTACGGACGACGGCATGGTTGTTCGCCATTACAACCAGATGCGCCCACGAGTGGTGGCCACGCCGGTGCCACCGCCCCTTTCTTCGCCTCCACCAGCCCGAGAAGCCAGTCCTGTCGCTGCTGCCGCTCTACCATACATGTTGATGCAGCCGACGTCGCTACCGCATCCGAGTACGCCGGAACCGGCCCCAGTCGCGACGCCGCCTTCTCCGGGACCCATCTCACTGGAGCACACCCCCAGGTCCATGACACCTATGGATGCTGCTCCGGAGTTTTCACCCATCATCTCATCCAGGAGGCACGTTCCACACACGAGCTTCTGTCCTGGACATTTTTGACCATACTCTCGTGTCTCTCCGCAGGATCTTCTCGGGGCCTCACAAGAGGCCATGGATGTCTCCGCACTGTCCATGTCTCCAAGGAAGTGAGTGTTTTTTTTTTTCAAGGGGGGAAAAGTGTTGTGTCAGTCCCACGACATTTAACAGTGCCGCCATGACAGTACGCGCAAACGGCGATAGAGGCACTCCGCATCTCAGCTGAGCGCGGGAGCACCACCTAACTACGAATGGCGCCAGCCGCATGTCACGGCACAGCAGTCGAATGAGAGATACTAAGTTGTTATCATGTAACCAGCTATTGTTCATAAGTGAGTGTGTTTGAATATCCACGCAATTATTGGTGATTAAAGGTTATAATAGGATTTTTGTGTAGATAGACTAAATTAGGAGCACGTATGGTTGTGGCAGTGGTATTGTAGGAGGAAATATTATGTGAAATGCATAGTCATACCTTGTTGGGCCATGGCGATAATATGAAGTGTGTCGGACAAAATTGATAGAAGGGAAGGAAGAATGATGTTGATCAATAGTTTAAAAATTGTGTAGAGTGTAGACAGTGTGTGGATTTGAATCAAGATTAGGGGCTGTTGCAGAGGTTGACAGAATTGATAGACCTGTTAGGACCATTCAGCTGAACGCCAGCAGGTAACCATATTGTGCTGACAATAATAGACGATTTTTCTTATTATACAGAGATGCCCGACAAGCAGGCAGTCACAGTCCCACAAGCAATGGTGAATAGGTAGATACTGAAGTTTGTGGTGCCGGGTATGGTAACTACGCACCAGGTGACAAACTTCATGCCAGACAAAATTAAGAGTGAGTCAACTTCACCCTCAGGCTAATGGAGGGACAGAATGAGTTCATCAGACTGTAGAAAGGATATATGCTTGATTATTATGTGAATGCCCACCATTCAGACTGGAACACATATTTATCCATTGTAGGGAGTGTGTACAACTCTAAAGTACACACAAGCTCAAGATAGTCACCATTCAAGTTGGTGTATAGAAAAAAGATTCCATCACCGTTAAACATGATTGGATATAAATGAGGCAGGAATAGAGCATCAGTCTGAGAATTTGGAAGACAAGTGAGCGAAGTATGGAGAAAAGTACAGTGAACGAATAGAAAGACATTATAGAACCAAGAAGATGCGGTGAAGTGACTGAGAATGTTACTGCAGTATGAAATAGAACAAAAGGTTAGGTTCTTGAGTCCATATAGTCTGAAGGGGAAAATGAAGAGTTTTGTGACACGGTAGCAGGGCCCCTACCAAGTGACTGAGACCATTTCACTGTAAATGTAAAGCTACAATGGCCAACACGGTCATCAATTGTGCATGTTGTGTGTCTAGAGCCATTCAGTGATGTACCAGAGTGATTCCATGGGCAGTGGAAATGAAAGTGAGGAAAGACTCAGGGAAATAGAAATGAGGGGATGAACTACAGAAATACCTCATGCTCAGTACGCATTGAGAAAATGGAAATAATTGATATGTATTGTGTTTTTGTGGTTTTAAGTATTTTTTCTCTGGTGTGTAGTATAGGTTGTTAATGTTGTTTCATATAAGGTTGCATGTTTTTGTTAGGGTAGGATGTATCTATAGTGTATTGAGATGTGGCATGCTTCTTAGGGGACTGGAGGTAATACTGGTCCTCAGGTTTCCATGTGTATAAAGGGCCAGAGGAGAAGAGTGCTAGATTTGGCAGTGCTGTAAGTCATAGTCAGAGGCAGAACAGGGGCACTTTAGAGTCATCACCTGGCTGAAAGAGTTACGTTTTCCAGGCAACAAGACTTAGTGTTATCCAGTACAGATGGTCATTGAGTTTAGTGTAGCGTAGAACATTTTTGTAGACAGAGTTCTGGAACATTTTGAACAGTCCTAGTACTGGATTTCTCTGTATGTCCTGCGCAACACAGAAGCCCTACCACCTTGGCTGTATGGATTACCCAAGATCCATAAGAACAACGTTCCACTGAGAGCGATCGTTAGCACTCCTGGATCACCGACATGTAAACTGGCAAAACACTTGGCCTCTCTGCTCCAGCCACACGTGGGGAAGACCGACACATACCTTAAGGACTCAGGACATTTCATTGAGAAGATGAAGAAACTGAAACTTGCACCAAACGACATCTTGGTCAGCTTTGATGTTGTTTCGTTATTTACGAAAGTGCCACTCAGTGACGCTCTGGAGCACATCGGTTCCATTTTTCCGCAGGACATCAGAAAGCTCTTCCATGCATGTCTCACCACGAGCTATTTCACGTGGAATGGAGATTTCTACGAACAGCTGGAAGGCGTCGCCATGGGTAGTCCTCTCAGTCCAGTGGTGGCCAACTTCTTCATGGAACAATTCGAAGCACAGGCACTGGACTCGGCGACTTGCAAACCTAAGGTGTGGTACAGGTACGTCGATGATACTTTCGTGGTGTGGAGCCATGGTGAAGAACAGCTCGGTGATGTCCTAAGACACTTGAACAGCCTCCATGCCAACATAACATTTACCATGGAAGTAGAAAAGGACAAGAAACTGCCATTTCTAGATGTGCTGGTCACAAGGGACGGCAAAAACCTGGGACACAGCGTGTATCGAAAACCGACACACATGGACCGATACCTGCACAAACTGTCAAACCACCACCCGAGCCAGAAAAGAGGCATGATTAGTACGCTCGTAATGAGAGCAGGACGAATATGTGAGCCGCAACACCTCAAACGAGAAATGCAACACCTGGAAACTGTCCTGAGGAGCAATGGGTACTCCAAAAATTATATTAGAAGTGTAACAGAGCCAAACACTCAGCGAAGTAAGGAACCAGGAAAAGAAGTGTCGGGTACGGCCTTTCTGCCATACATTCCCAGAGTGACGGACAGAATCGGCCGTATATTGCGCAAACATGGTGTAAAGACGATTTTCAAACCAACAAGGAAGATCAAAGAGTGTCTTAGATCGGCGAAGGTAAAAGAGACCCACTTGCAATGTTGGGAATATACCATATACCATGCACATGCGGAAAAGTTTATGTCGAAATGACTGGACGATCCATCAACACCAGGATCAAATGTAATGTATTGCGAATACATAGAAAGAAGGATCCTTTATTGTATGATTATATAATAGCGGAACAAACACTGGTAGCAGTTACTTCTGTAAAATATCTGTGAGTATGCGTGCGGAACGATTTGAAGTGGAATGATCATATAAAATTAATTGTTGGTAAGGCGGGTACCAGGGTGAGATTCATTGGGAGAGTGCTTAGAAAATGTAGTCCATCAACAAAGGAGGTGGCTTACAAAACACTCGTTCGACCTATACTTGAGTATTGCTCATCAGTGTGGGATCCGTACCAGATCGGTCTGACGAAGGAGATAGAGAAGATCCAAAGAAGAGCTGCGCGTTTCAATACAGGGTTATTTGGTAACCGTGATAGTGTTACGGAGATGTTTAATAAACTCAAGTGGCAGACTCTGCAAGAGAGGCGCTCTGCATCGTGGTGTAGCTTGCTCGCCAGGTTTCGAGAGGGTGCGTTTCTAGATGAGGTAGCGAATATATTGCTTCCCCCTACTTATACCTCCCAAGGAGATCACGAATGTAAAATTAGAGAGATTAGAGCGCGCACGGAGGCTTTCAGACAGTCGTTCTTCCCGCGAACCATACGCGACTGGAACAGGAAGGGGAGGTAATGACAGTGGCACGTAAAGTGCCCTCCGCCACACACCGTTCGGTGGCTTGCGGAGTATAAATGTAGATGTAGATGTAGATGTAGAAAGAGCATAAGCGACATTGCAGGTTGGGGCAGGTGGACAAATTGGCCGTGGGAGAGCACGCACTGAATGAGACCGACCACGTAATAAAATTCGCCGACACGGAAGTTCTGGCTGTATAGAAGCACTATCACACGCGCTTGTTCAGAGAAGCTGTAGAAATACAAAAACACGCGAACAGTTTGAACAAGAAAGAGGAAAGCCTTAAGGTCAACGGATCCTGGCTTCCCGTACTGCAGCGAACGACCGTCGCAGGTAGCAAGAGGAGAACCGCACCGGAAATGACTGCGGAGAAGCCCTCGGACGTTGGTGCACCAGGTACATATAGTCTGCGCCCGCGAGCTCGGCTCCAGTTCACCACCGGCAATGGAGGGTGAAGCATTGACAATGCCAGCCACTCGTGCTGGCAAAACGTCAGAAAAATCATTAGATGAATGTCGGCTGAAGAACCCGAGACAGAAGCCAATAGGCAGTTTGCCAAAAATAGTCGACTTATTAGCAGAAGAACCTACTGTAGAATTTTGATAACATCATGAGCATTTGCTGTAATTCAAAATTGTGTACAATGTACTTTTTGTTTTGATTATTTTGTAGTTCTCTTTCCTGAAACACAGCAGCTGCTCACCAAACCTAATTTTAAGTTTTCATTTCTGGTAATTGTTTCTATAATAAAGTCATGTCACCCAATACACAAATAACTTGTAACTGAAATCAGATACACTCATGGGTACAACATCTCTTATTATAATGTTGAATGCAATTAATAAAACCTATCATGTGCACACATATCCTTACAGCTCAAGATATGCTATGTACCTTAAGTATATTTCACTGTAAATATACATCTGTACATAACTGCAGTCATTTTCTATGGTTTATTCGAAGAGCATACTTCTGAGAGACTCCAAAGAAAAAATGGACCGTGGCCAGCAGCTGTACACTGGCACCTGTTGGATATAAATTTAATGCTCTTGCCTGCGACACAGAAGAAACTAAAAAATTAGCAACCTTGTATTAGTAAATCAATAATTAAAATGTTATCTAAGTCACCAGAGACTAATGCTGGTCTTCAGAGCTGAAGATCTTGTATATCATGATATATTTAATGGTGTAGTGAATGTATTGTGAAAATTACTATTTACGGATTCTGATCCACTCAACTTTGATTCTGAAAAGATATCTGAAATTCCATGTGGAAGTAGCAGCTATGACTGTGAGCACCTGGCTGAAATTATTGCATCTTAAATCTGTGATATTTTCCTATTCGGGAAATTCGTGTTGGATATTGAATCCTGTCAGGTGTGATTTCTCCTTCTGGCAGATGTGTTGAAGGGGAAGGAAGAAGGATGAAGGAAAAGGAATGTGGTGAGGTTTAGGAAATGGAGAAAATTATGGAAGAGTTGCCCAGAACTCTGGCCCAGGGGAGACTTACCAGATGGGATGGGAAGGAAAAACTGATTGTTGGGGACTGCACCAGATGTGATTTGAAAACTTGAGAGCTTAAAGGCAGAAGATAGGATAATAATCTAGACAAGGATTACTGATAAAACCAAGTGCAGTAGTTAATAAGAGCAGAAAGCAAAGTACATTACATTTATTTATTATGTGTGGTGGTGGGGGGCAGGCAGGTCACAAAACAAAAGATATAGAAAATTCAAAGGGAGTGAAGAAAGGAATAGTCACTGAAAGAAAAGGTTGAGACTGAACAAAGTAACGTAAACTAATGTCAGATGGTTGCTCCACCTGTGTAGTTCTGAGAAACTGGTGTTGGTGGGAGAACCCAGGCAGCATGTGCGGTGAAACAGGTAATGACTTTCTTGTTGTAGACCGTAGAGCATGCAGAGAGTCTCATTGGTGTAAGTAATGTGACACACACTGTCCTACTTGGACAATAGTTTTTGGTATCTGCTGCTCTTATAGCCGATTAAGGGCCTACAATTCTCATTGAGTATTCACGAGAGTATTTAAATTCCATTGTCTTATTTTATTTCCTTTTCCGAATACTTAGTTCACTCATGATGTTGTTTTAAATAACTTCTATGTAACTGTATTTTATGGTAAATATGAGATGTGGACCTTGAATTCTCCTAATAGTAAATGGATTTTTTTAAAAAAAAAAATGCAGTTTATTACTGGATGGGCTCAGCAATGTGTCTAAACTTCTCTGTCCTTTGTCTCTCAGGTCCCTGGTCTTTATGCTCGTGACGAACTTGAAGCTGTTGTCTCTTCGTTGAGAGATGTTGCAGCCCAGGAGAACTATATGGGAACTACATCTGCCTTTTTTGCTCAGAGTATGACAGTAAAAGTCATTCATTATATTATTTTCATATTTAATTCCTTATGCTGATATTCAAAATAAATGCATCACCCACTTTCAGATATCTTAGTTACTAGAGGTAATTAACTACTATAATAACAATAATTTCATGTGACTCATGTCCTAGTGCAAGTTTTTCACGTGGTTGCTACCTCATTGACTTGCACATTCGTAATCTACCCTAGTTACCAATAATTTTTGTTGATGTCTCCAGAAAAACACAGCTAATAAGGTGTAGCATATCCATGAAAACATAAGCTGTAATCTATATCATCTCCATGTAAATACAATTAATAATGTGTATCTATATCCCAATGCCCATGAACTGAATGAAAGCAGTCTAAGACCTGCACTTGCAGATGTAAATACAATAGTGCACACGTAAAACATCTTGAAATCTCGTTGATACCAGTGGCTGCCTCCAATAACAAATGTTACTCAGAGCATTGTAGCATGACAACAGGCATAGAAAACTGAGGTAATTCCTCAATTTAAAAACCCCTTCCATCAGCTTCAGAGCAATGGATGGAAAATAAAATTAAAAAACATAGAATTGAAAGTTTATGTTTTACAGTTTCTGATGTACCACTCTTTCGAGATTCTGCTATGAATTTTAAATCTAATGTTAGAGAGCTGCCAACATTGGTTTTGAGATCTTCCTGTTAGAGAAAGGAGAGTGTAATGGTAAAAGACAGATTACATCATCAAAATACACACAACAAAAGACCTTTTGCATTACCCCAATTTCCAGAACCGCTGAAGATAGATGTTGATTGTGGATATTGTATCACAGACACAGTCCCTTTGACTATTCAGAGATGTTACTAAATCCGCCCAAAAATGTAAACAACCATTCATGAGCAGCACTTATTAGACAGACGGGTGCAGCAGCCAATCTGTTCTAGTCATTCCACCAGGAAGAAGGTGCACGGCTCATGTTGTCCGTAGTTCAACGATGCCTAGACGGTCAATACCACGGTTCGATTGCGTCCGCATTGTTACTTTGTGCCAGGAAGGGCTCTCAACAAGGGAAGTGTCCAGGCATCTCGGAGTGAACCAAAACAATGTTGTTCGGATGTGGAGGAGCTACATAGTGACAGGAACTGTCAATGACATGCCTCGAAGGAAGAATGATGGTTCTCTAGGGCATTCAGTTTACCAGAAACCCACTCACACTGATTTGTACCTGCAAGCATCGAGTTGCCATCACCCATTGCAAACCATGAGTTAGCTTAAAACACTTGTTCATAGAGCTCATACTGTCTCAGATATAGATAGCTTACCTCAAAAACTTGCCCATCTAAAGACAGTATTCAGCAAAAATGGGTATTCCATCCAGCAGATTAACAGGGCACTAACAGTTAAAACTAAGTAGCAGGAAATGAATAAAGAGGAGAACATGGCGGAACAATCTTTAGCTTTTCTCCCTTTTGTTGGCAACACTTTGTTTAAAATAGAAGGATCCTCCGAAAATTTCAGGTAAAAGTGGTTTTCCGCCCACCATCGAAGATTGCAGACCTTGTGGGATCAGTTAAGGACAATCTGTTACTACGAAAGTCTGGAATTTACAAGATACCATGCCAGTGTGGTATGGCTTACATAGGTCAAACCACACGCACCGTGAAAGAATGCTGCACTGAACATCAACGTTACACCCGCCTTTTGCAGTCTTGCAAGTCCACTATTGCTGAACATTGTATTTCTACTGGACATTCAACAGATTATGAGAAAACAATGATTTTGTCCAAAGCAACGTCTTTCTGGGACTCCATTATTAAAGAATCCGTAGAAATACCACTGGCAGAAAATCTGTTAAACCGTGACAGTGGCTACCAGCTGGACAGCGCATGGAATCCCATCATCTCCACGATTTGCTCTAATTGAAGACGACAGACTGTGTCGACAGCCGCGGCAAACAGCAACGCACAGGGTGACAGTTCTGCTATTCCACCAGTGAGCGCGCTGCCGGCGGGCAGTGTGGTTCATCTATCAAGTTTTCGACGCAGTTACAGTACGCTATATATTGTGGAATGGAGGACGTTTTCGCCAGTCTGCAACGGCCCACCTGACGATGACTGGCAAGTGTCCAGTTGAAATATTGTGCGAAGTATTGAACGACGACTGGGTGCAAGCCCGTAATTTGTTTGAACAGTCAATTTGCCGGGAAAATTTTAAAATTCAAATCAGACCACTGAAATGTTTGCTGGGTTCATATAGGTGATAACAGACTGATTGTCATGTGACTTAATACAAGGTGGGTTGATGGCATTGGGAAACATGCAGCAGTAACATAGTTGTAGACTGTAATTCACTGCAAAATCTAGAGTAGCATATTGATATCATAGCAATTATATTAGCAGAACTAACAATAAATGGAGCTTGCACAATACCTGTAGATGGAAAATGAGCCATTTTTATGTATGCTAATCTTTGTGCTACAGAGCTATGTATCATCTGAGACTGAGGGACTTGTAGTGAGGGGTAATGACTTGTGTACTTTGAAACCTATTATAAAGCTGTGGCATGGCTCCTTCCAGCTGCAGATGCACCATGCAGTGATTCTAACATATCTTCATGTTTTGGGCATCACTCTGATGCAAGAGTTCCTCTCCAGGAAGAGGACCAAGCATTTTACATTGATCGTAATATTTGACTATCACAACACTATCTTTTCCTTTTTCTCCATGATTTTATTTTAGGCTAACTGGTGGTGATAGCACAATTTCTTCAAACGTCCTTCATATATCCAGTGAAATAACATGTACTCTTTGTGAAGTGATTAAGTTATTTTGATAATGTTTCCAGGAGTCCAGAGAAATCTCCATGTGGTGTTAATGATGGATATTATGAATCCATCATTTTCACGAATCTTTGAAAGCAGTCCTGCCTTACACAAAAAGTGTAGCATTTTGTGGCTTGAAAGCTGGAGTAGGCAAAGCTTACGAGCCATTCCTCAAATGTTGCTTTCCAGGTAGGTTGCCACTCTTAATTTTAAATAAACAAATAATTTTTAACTGAATAAAAAACATTATATTGTGTATTGCAATTCCTCTGAGCGTAAGTATATGTAAAAAAAATTATTGTGTTTTATTTGATCAGGGATGAAAAATTTGAATCAGTTGATACAAGAGGCACTCAGACAAACAGTGGAATTGATGAAAAACTTCTGAATGGTTTTGCAGATATTCATGAACAAGCTTCAGAAAAACTGAAAACACCCATGCGCTACCTTCATTTTGTTCAAACATTTCTTCAGATCTATAACAAAAAATATTCTTCCAGTGTCCAACAACAGGAAAGATTGAAGGTGAGTACTGTTCTCTTAAGAATAATTTTAATTTTCTGTATACAGAAGTTTGCATTATCATCTATTTCAGCTGGAAAAGGTAGCACAAAAATGAATATTACGACTCTTGATTGCACATGTAATTGAGTCTACCCAAACTGACACAGACTGTAATGTATAGATCTTTTATGAATATTGTCATTGTTAACAGTTCTGAATACATGTCTCAAGTGAATGGGATGGATAGCAAAAGTCCTGTCAAAATGCATAAAGACCATAAGTCACATACTGCCTCTTCCTTTAATATAATTTTTTTCATTTCTTTAAAAAATGGCAGACCTCTTTCACCTCTCTGTTATGTATTGAGCTGTAAGATTTATTTACATTAAGACACTATGAGGATGCATGGTTGGATTAATGGCTTTACAGATGCTTTTGTTAAAAAAAATTGTAAGTATGTGAAATCATTAGAATTATAGTCTGATTATTTGGGTACATATATAGTAATGCACAGAGGCATCAAGGGTGCAACCAGCCCTTCTCTTCCATGGTAGTAGTAGTAGTTTTAGTCAGCTGTACATCACTTTTATCCTGTGTTTTGATATGCCTTGGTTTTAAAACAATGAAAATAATGTAATTTATAGATACAGGCATTTACATACTTGAAGGTCTCATTTGACAAGGATGAAATAGATAAGTTGGTTGTGGCTTTAATAGTAGGAACCGTCCCGCCATATGCCTGAAGTAATTCGAGGCAGCCAAGGAAAACGTAACTAAAGATGGCTGAGTGAAGACTGTGGAACGGCCACCCTCCTGAACAAAAAAACAGTCTGTTTAAAACAGTACTACCTAATTCAGTTGATCCCTAGTGTACAATAGTATTTTGCAAAGAAATTATAGAATAATGTAAAAAGCTAGAGCTATACTGTTCATTCATTTCGTAGTACCGATCACTGCACGCATCATGCACACTATACACACATTATTTCATAATGTAACATTCATACATTATCAGTTGATATCAAGGCAACATGTTTGGTTTCAGTTTTGTGTATGGTAAATTCCCATTTAGAGGAGATGAGTCATAAATAGGCACAACAAAAAGACCGTCAGAAAATGAGCTTTTGGCTAACAAGGTCTCCATCAGAGATAAAACACACACACCCTCACACACACATATATACATGCACACACGTCTCATACACACATGATGGCTGCAGTCTCTGGCAGCCAGAGACTGTGGTCATGTGTGTGTGAGTTGCATTTGCATGAGTGTGTTCATTCGTGTGTGTATTTGTGTGTGTGTTCTATCTCCAATGAAGGCCTTGCTGGTCGAAAGCTCATTTTCTGACAGTCTTTTTGTTGTGTCTATCTGAAACTCAGCATCTCCGTATATGGTGAGTAGTAACTAACCTTTTCATAATATTGTTACATTCCATCCTGGATTTTCCATTGTTGTAAATTCTGATTTTGTACTTGAAAACTTCCTTTTTTGAATTTTATGTATATTCTCTCTTGGTAAATGTAAGTTCCATCTAGTTCTTGTACCATGGTCATCAACACCTTTGTTCAGTGTCTCTTTTGATGTACACAACTGATTGGTTAATGTACTGGCATGGTGTGGTTAAAATCCCCAGTATTTTGAACAGGTATTTGCTATGAGCTAGCCTTATGCTTTTGAGTATTATTCTTATTACTCTTTTCTGTAGTTTGAAAATTGTGTTTTTATTTTCTGCATTTGTTCCCCAGAAAAGAATTCCTGATTGTACATGTGATACATATCAACAGTATGTAACTAAAGACACTGGCTATATACATTAGCAACTGGATTCTAAGGACATAACATGCTGATGACATCCTGTTTGCAACTATCTTGGTGTGCTCACACCACTTCAGTTGGGAATTGATAGTCTTTCCTTGAAATTTTGTTCATTACATTGTTTATAGTGGTGCTATCTACATTTAATTTAATGGTGATACTTTTCCTCTTCAAGCTGAAATTCATGGCATTTGTTTCTTTTTTTATATTTAATGTCACTTTATTGCATCTTGACCAATTCTTATCTTACTTGAGCATTTCATTTGTTTTTTCTGCAAGTAGTTCTTTTGTTTTCTCAGTGACTGTAATACTACTTTCACCAGAAAAGAGAATATTTTCCTTACGATAAACACTATTGTGTTACTGATAAATATCCTGGACAGTATTGGTCCTAATATGCTCCCCTGAGAAATTTACTTTGGTTCTGATAAGTGTTTTACTGTAAGTTTAACTTTGTCAGAAGTTTGTATTATCTCTGCTCTTTGTGCCATATATGCTAGGTATGATCAGAACCAGTTATTAGCTAAGCATTTTATTCCTAATGATTCTACCTTATTCAGTAGAATTTTGTGGTCAACAGATTACAAGTTTTACTTGTTTCCCATTATTATTGTGCAGAGTTTTATAGTTTAATACCGAAGTGAAAAAGTCATTAAGACCATTAGTTTTTGTTGTCATTGATCATTTAATGATCAACTTCCCATAGTTGAGGCATATGTGAACAAAAAGAAAGCATCAAGTATTGATGGGCATATGTGTGGCATACACTTTAGAAATTCACTGAATTCTTGTTATTTTCATAGTATTTTAAAGTGTCAATCAGCATTTCATTAAAACTGTTTATGATTGAAAGCTATATTATAGAGTGAGAGAATATTGAAAGTTTCAGATTGTGGATAAAGTTGTATTAATTATTCTCACTGCACATGTTGTGCCAGTTACCTAAAAAATCAAAGCTTTTGGTCATATCCAGCATGGACTTTGTCAGGAAAACAAATGACTGTCAAAAAGTAACCAGTCACACAGATGTAAATTAGCATAGTAATGCCAACCTAACCAGAGATTACAGTGGCTCCAATGGTGGTACACATCTGTAGCACCACAGAGTATAATACGAAACATATTCCTTTACAGTCAGTTGGAATCAAGCACCAGTTCCATATCTATTAGAGCTACTGACATGAATTCTGTTTTCTACAACCTCATTATAGATTTAGTCTCAATAACTTGAAACATGGGCAGGTATATGTTTCTCTACTTAAGAAACATCTTGTACATGTATGACAACAGCAGATTTATCTACTTGATGTGTCAGTGATATTGTGTACATTCCTGGCAAACTGTCTGAGTTGACTATCTCATGTATCTAATGCCACTCTATGGGACAGACTATTTTCATTATACCTTCAATCATGAACATAGCAGTGCATGTTGTGTACACTATTTAGTCTGTCAACATCCCTTGAAAGGACATTTAAAGCTTTGTCTATGTGTACATTGCCAATTTATGATAGGAAGGGGATGTCAACACATGAAGTTACCTGCTAAATTGGTATACATGCATGATCATTGTGGGCATTACTCCCATATTCAGTTGCTATAATGAGACACAAAAATTGAAAGTATCCACTGTGGAGGCTGCATGTGTTCAATGACACCAGTTGATGTTGATATCCACAAATAATGACCTGTAGGTACCCAATGATAATGCAACAAAACTGTGACCTGCCTTTTTGGTGGTAACTGAGAGGGCTGTGCCGTCTCAGACAGTAAATAATTATTTCCATAGAATCAATTTGGCCTTTAGTCATCCATTACAAAGAACAGTACAAATCTCACAGCACTTTGGAGCATGAAGATGGACAGTGGAACTTCTGAGGTTGTCCACTTGCGCACAGATGATGTCACAGTTTAACAAGAGGGACGGAGGGTCAAATTAACAAATGAAACAACAGGAATAAGATTATATTAAGGGAAGGCAAACATGAGACATGGCATGCAGCAACATTCAGTGCTTTCCTGTTCTTAGTCACATAAATGATTCACTCAGGACATTACTCTTCAAAAAATGTAGTGTTAGCTGATCAAACAAGTATATTAACAAAGGGCCTGTAACTTCCATACCACGCACAGCCAGGAGAATAATGGTACACTTCTAACAGCTAAACCCTTAGTCTTACAAAAACACATATTAACCGCAGCAAAGGAAAATTCTATCTAGAAAACTAATAAATTTTGGACAGAATTGCTGGCCTATACTTCAGGAGGTTAAATCTTTAGCACTTCCTATAGCCACACTTGTGTGATAATAGTATCCCAGTATTCAGAACATTAGTTCCTTCTCTGGGTAGAAGAGAGATAGAGAGTGGAGAAGGATAAAAAGGAAAGATAAGTCACTCACATGCCAGTATGGGATGAACACATGTGCAGTGATGACAACGATAGGCAAAGATCCATATCCAACAGTCCTGTTTTGTATTTATTAGTTTTTGTGATTGTATTATCTTTCATACAATGGAGCACTTTCCTTACATCTTCTTATGTTCTGCCTGTGTGCTAACTGCAGTTCATCACTGTCATCTGTTCCATCATTTAGTTCAGTCAATGAAGGAAAATTAGGGGAAACATTTGTGTTGTCACAGATTCTTGTACTCTTGTAGGGGTGAATGTTATGAACAACTTAGTAAAAATCCTGAACCAATAAACTGTGAGTGTAGTGGTGGAGCACCATTCATAGGTCTCTATTTTATGTTTTTCTTGATTGTTATAAAAACTGCAAATTCTAGCAAAAATTTATCCCGGTACAAAGTTAAAACAAATTAAATTTCTCTGGGAGTAATATTTTTCACATTGCAAGGGATGGAAGAATTGCAGATTACTAAAAATAATATCAATAGAGAAATAACACAGCTGAGTGGCTGCAATTAATTGTTCAATACATTTACCCAGGTTTTGACATCTCTAAGGATGTCTTCATCAGAATGAAAATTTAGAAGCCCTATAATACATAGAAAATCAGTTTGATAGAAACATTAACCAAGATCAAAACTGTCATTACACAGAATGGTTACTCACATAAAGTTATATTGCGGGAAGGTAGTAGTCAAAGTTTGGAGCAGGCATGCTCAAGTCAAATTAAAAATTTAAAAATTAAAAAAGCATTCCAGCCTTTGATATATACACCTTTGCAAGGAACAACATCAGACTAAACGGCCCAGTACCTTACATTGCAGTTATGAAAACAAGACATAAGTTGCACCATCTGTCACACATGGACAGTGACATATGCCCATTTGAGACATTATAAAAGAAATAATCAAATTAAACGACAGTTGCTCGTGAAAAAACAAAATTCAAAGGATGAGAGTGTAATGTATTTTTGAAAAAACCAAGTAGTAAGGTAAATGAAGTACAACTAAGAGCCATCTGTTAGGCTTTGCTGAAATGCCCATTATGTAAAGTACAGAGTATTGTAGAATATTTACACAAATAGCCACACAGTCCAAAAAGATCTGCATGAAGGCAGCCTTAACAGTACACATACCGTATATATCAGATCTGAAGAAAAAGATGTTTCTTTTTCTTCAAATCTCAAACAGTTGTGTACTATTAAAGTTTCCTTCATGCACATCTTTTAGGGCTGCACAGCTGTTTGTAAATATTCTATGATACTCTGCGCTTTACACAATGGGCATTTTAGATAAGCCTAATAGATGGCTCTTAGTTGTACTTCACTTACTTGAGTACTTGGTATTTTCAAAACTACATTACACTCTCATCCTTTGAATTTTGTTTTTTATAAGTAACTGTTGTTTAATTTGATTATTTCTGTTATACTGTCTCAAATGGGCATGTCCAAGCTTGATAGATGGCACAACTTGTGTGTTGTTTTCATGGCAGCAATGTAAGCTACTGGGAAGCTTAGTCTGATGTTTCCTGCAAGGTGTTCATACCAAAGGCTGGAACACTTGTAATTATTGAGTTGACTTGAGCATGTCTGCTCCAAACTTTGACTACTGATTTTTCACAGAGTAACTTTATGTAGGTAGCCTTTCTATGTTATAACATTTTTGATCTTGGTTAATGTTTCTGTCGAATTTATTTTCTACATATTACTTCATAGGGCTTTTAAATTTTCATTCTGATGAAGACATTGTTAGAGATGTTGAAACCTAGGTTTAATGCATTAAACAATTAGTTGCAACTGGTTGGCTGTGTTATTTCGCCATCAAAACTTATATATAGTTGCTGAAAGACAGCCTGTGAAAATAATGTTTTAATGGTATAAAATTAACATATATTGTTAAATGCAGGGGGGTTAAGAACAAATATTGAATATTAAGGGGTAAATTGTGTTCTGGAGGTGTAACAGGATGGATAGGCGGGGTGAAGGTTAGAAGTGTGAGGAAAAGTAGGTTGCTGGATTATGTAATTCTCTCCTTCATAAGTCTGCAAAATGAAGAGTGAGCAGGAAATTCCCCATTTTCTCTACCATGTTACATCACAAAAATCAACTACATTGTGTTTCACGAAGTTACGCCAACCCATCTGCAGCTCGCCTTATGAGCTGTGCAATTGGGTGTGATGGTGTTTATTTTCCCCAAAGTAGATTAACACTATATGGAATACAGAAATAAATTACTAATAATATTAGTGTAACAAATGCGAAATGAATCTCTACACACTCTTCTACAATGCTAAAGGGTTCCTGAATGGAAGAGATTTATGCAGTCTACCAGTAACACAATTAATGGTGAGAAAAATCCAGTAACTTTCTGCTCATTAATTAATTCACCAACAAGTCATTACAACATATTTCCATGGCTTTAGAATAAGCTGCCAATGACAGACAGCAGAGAGATGCTCCATTTACTAATACAATCTGTTTGCCATCAACACTACATAGGTCATTGTCACCATCACACTTACAAATTTAGCACTTCACAGCCACAGTTTATAGAAATGTAATTTATGTAAAAGCTTACTTAACAACTGCAAGTAAGTATTCACTTAATGAATTTAAAGTAACTCCACTATGTAAACATGAGCTCAGTGTTGTTATTTTGTCTGCTTATGTAAAAGAAATGGCCAGGAAATGCTGGGGAGATATAGTCCATCTGTAAACTGAAAATTGAGCAGCAGTTTTTGGTGTAGGAAGTCACTTTTCCTGGAAGAACACTACAACTGCTGTACAGGATGACTAAGAATCAATTTCTCTGCTAGCAGTGTGAAAAAGTGATAGAGATTTACACAGATTCTGTCCACATATTTTTCTTGAGTTTATGTTATTAGCAACTCATATTTGTGTTCAATGTAGTGTTAACACATCCCTTTCCGGAATGTCGGTGCACTGCATTGCTAAGGATTTAGAAAGAGCTGCAGAAGGCTTAGTATAAATTTGAAAAATTTCCTGAAACTATATTTTGCCACTGACTGGACTAATTTGGCAATTCTTTCACTACTTCAGTAATCTTCCTCTTGTGTTCAGCGCCTCCTTTTCCTTCTTTACAGACCTTTTTCGGTATTCAGTGACCCTTTCTCTTAGTTTTTCATTTTGTTTTCTCATATTTAGAGATCCACTTTCTTTGTTAGGGCATCTTTTTTTCTTTATTTGGATGCTGTTTGTCTGTGTCCAGGCATAATTATTCTTTAATTGGTGACCCCTTTTCTCTATTTTTTAATATTTTCCTTAGTGTTTTATTCTCTAGTTTTTGTTTGGCTATATTTTTTCATTGTTTTTCAGTACACTTTCATTGTTTGGCTATCTCCTTCCATTGTTAAACAGTCTTCTCTCTTTCCTCCCCCCCCCCCCCCCCCTCTCACTCTGCTCTACAATAATTATTACTTATCAATGGACCAATCTTTCTTGTATGATTACTGTTTTTCTGCATTTAGCACTCTTCACCCAATTTCCTACAGTTTTATTTTCTGTTCAGAAGTGTTAATAGTATATTTAATGACTATTTCTCCTTTCAGTTTTACATTCTTATTTTTTGCACATTATATTTGTTGCCAGTTTGCTTGTGTGCAAGAAGGGTTCAGCTTTTTCCATTATTTTATGATCTTTCTTATGTCTTCAGTGATTTTCCTCGATGTTCAGTTCCTTTCTCCTGATCCTTTTTTGTATTACTGACCACTGGTGTAGGGACACAGAAATCCTACATGTATTATTATCATTGTATGAAAGGGCAAACTCTTATTGCAGAACTACTTAAAGGGGTGGAGGATCATGAATTTACATCAGAAAAGGAACACAGTTCAAATGAAGACATGATCTCAGTACAGTAATTAAGACAAACACTTTGAAATATCAGCTATTGAATTAACAGGGCTTGATATCACCAAGAAATTAATCATTTTGTGTGTGTATAGATCTCCCAGTGGTAGTGTGGACACTTTTTTCAGTAAATTAACAGAAGTACTAGATAATGTCTCAAGTACAAAAGTCATCATAATTTTGTGTGGGGACATTAACAGCAACACTACTATCATAAATGAATCCAGCAGTACCTTCATAAACATCCTTCAAAGGTTTGGCATGTCCCTATTGGTCAATAGAGCAACAAGGGTTACTACAATGACTGCGTCAGTAATTGACCATGTGGCCACAAACATGGACAGGGAAAAAAGTGATGTAGCTGTAAAAGATATCGGACTACCAGAGCATATATGTCAAATAACAACAGTAAAATTAGGCATCGAATCATTCTCTAAACTAAAAGCCTACAAATGACATCTATCAGAAATCAAAATTAAAGATTTTTCAAAAGAACTAGAAAAGCAAAACTGGGATGAAGTGTACAAATAAACCAATGTGAATATGAAATTCTCTAAATTCTCCACATTGTTTAAATTGAACTTTGAAAAGACATTTCCAAAAGTATGCATGTCTGTATCATCATCTTACAAAAACAGATTGATAACAGCATTGATAACAGCAGGTATAAAGAAGTCCTCCCAAACTCTTAAATACCTCAGTTCCATGAAAAAGATACACAATGATCCAGACTTCTTAAATTTCTATCACAGATACAAAAAGATCTATAGGAAGGTGCATATTGCTGCAAAAAAGTCATTCAATGACAAAATAATATATAATGCTGAGAATAAAAGCAAAGCAGTCTAGGATGTTATAAAAAAGGAAATGGGAAGAGGCAAACAAATGCAGAATAACATACTGCTAAGGGAGGGGGATAAGGTAATAAATATTCCACAACACTTAGCAAACTATGTAAATGAGCATTTTTCAAGTATTGCAGAGAACTTACAGCAAAAATTCCCCAAAACACATATAACACCTGTAAATAATGTTGCACTAAATACAATGATGTTACTTCCAAACACAGAGAATGAAGTCAATAAAACTGTTCAAAAACTAAAAAGTCAATAGGCTTAGCTGAAGTACCAGTGTGTGTACTGAAACAATGCATAGGGATTATACAAGGCCCCTTAACAAATATAATAAATGAATCCTTCACATCGGGAACATTTCCAGAGCAGATAAAACAGGCAAGAGTTGTACCATTGGTTATGAAAGGTAATGCAGAAGACATAGAAAATTACCGGCCCATTTCCCTGGTGTTGTCATTCTCAAAAATAATAGAGGCAATTATGAAAGACAGATTAATGATTTACCTGAATAAATACAATCTTTTAAGCGAATCACAGTTTGGTTTCCCGAAGTGGCAAAAATATGAAGTCAGCCATAGTAGAACTCACAAAAGTTGTACTTGTTGCTCTTTATTAAGATGAGTGCATCTCACGCATATTTTTGGATCTTTCTAAGGCGTTTGATACAGTCAGACTCTATTAAATAAATTAGAAGCATTAGGAATAAGAGGGTAGCTAATGACTGGTTTTGATCATACCTAGCAGATAGGGTACAAAGAGTAGAGATAACACATACTTCAAATAGATCTAAACATTTAGTAAAACACTTATCAGAACCAAAACACATAAATATAATGGCTCCGCAAGGTAGTATATTAGGACCAATACCGTTACTGATATATGTAAATGACCTTCCCAGTAGTGTTGATTTGATTTGATTTGATTTGATTTTAGCAGGAGAGCTAAAACAGCTTAGGTCTAACCCGCCAGTGCCCGCACCAAAACTAAGTTTATTGCGCGGTATCGCTCCCTGTATATCTAGTAAAGCCAACCAGTGCCCTTAAATAGTGCAAGGAGTCCCTCTACCAGTTTTTTGTTAGACACAATTTCTTCAGGTCTAGTTGTCCCGAAGATTCTGTATCTTTTATTCTCGAATGCCATGCATACAAAGATTAGGTGTGATGCAGTTTCTTCACCCTCATCACAGATCCTGCATTTAGGGTCCTTTTCCATTATACCCATCGTGTGTAGGTGTTTTTTGAAGTTCCCATGACCGGTCATGAGTCCAGTCATGAGTTTGATCTCTTTCCTGTTCAGTTCCAGGATTACAGAGCTTCTTTTAAAATATGGCTTGGGCATCATTACCTTACCATGTTTTCGTTTATGGACCTTGGTCCAGTACCCTACGTGCTGTTTCCTCAGCCAGTTCCGTATTTCTAATTTGATTGTAGCCTTGGTGATTTTCAAGACAGGTTCTGGTCCAATAAATGGAGTTGTTGCCCCAATCCTAGCCAATCTATCAGCTTGTTCATTGCCACAGATCCCTGAGTGGCCTGGGACCCACACTACATACACCCTATTGCTTCCCCCTAGGTCCACCAGAGCCCTGTGGCAATCTGCAACAATCTTAGATCTTGTTGCAGGAGCTGCCAATGATTTCATGGCTACCTGGCTGTCTGAATAGATGTAGATGCTGCGATCATTGTAGCACCTACTCATATTCTCCTCCACACATGCCCTGATTGCAATAATTTTGGCTTGGAATGCAGAGGCCAGTTTCTCTAGAGAGATGCTACTCTCCAGTCTTGGCTGAACCATGTACAACCCTGCCCCAATGCCTTGATTTGTTTTCGACCCATTGGTGAACCACACAATGTCCTCCGTATGGTGTCGAACTGTTTCCTTCCACTGCTCCCTACTTCCACTTATTATGTTGTAAGGCTTGTCGAAGTAGTTAGGAGTTATTATATAGTCAGCAGGCATTTCCCCAGCCATACCTATATTTACCTCACTCACTATGTTAGCGTGTGATTCTGGATATCCAAATGAGACCCAGTTTTGGCCAGTTTTAAGTCTATGTGCCCCAGCTGCTGCCTCCATCTTAACCCAAAGGTGAAGTGGAGGCATGTCCAGTATGGCTTCCGTTTCAGCAGTTGGTGTGCTGCTAATTCCACCCGTTATCGCTAAGCAGGCCAATCTCTGCACCTTAGCAAGCTCTTTAGCAGCAACGCACTATTCTACCCTCTTCCACCACACTATGGCCCCATAGGAAATCCTAGGTCTAACCACTGTGGTGTATATCCAGTGCATACCCCTGGGGCTTAGGCCCCAGTTTTTGCCACATCAGAGAGCTTTAGATTCCAACTTGTATGCTGAATATGTCTCTTCATAAATGGCACCACAAGAGTCTTCTTAGGATTAACTCTCAGATCCTGTTTAATGCATCATTTTTGAACAATGTCCAATCCTCCTTGTGCCATATTCCTGACTGTGTCAGTGAATTTGCCAAGTATTACTATGACAAGGTCATCTGCGTGTCGTTGGCAGTAGTGTTGTCTGGAATTTAGTTCCTCAATGAGTTCGTTCACCTTTAGATTCCACAATAGAGGAGACAAAACTCCTCCTTGTGGTCAGCCACTAGTGGTCTTAATTACCATCTTTTCATTCATCATGGTAGCCTCTACTGTCCTTCCACTAAGCATGGCTCTGGTCCACCCACACATAGTGGTCCCCAGATCTTGCACCTCTGCTGCCCTTACCATGGAATTGAAGGTCATGTTACTAAAGGCCCCCTTGATATCCATGAAGATGCAGAGGGCTATTTCTTGCAAGTGAAGTGCTTTTTCCACCTTCCCGACGAGTTGGTGGAGAGCTGTTTCACATGATTTACCTGGTTGGTATGCATGTTGGTTCAGGTGTAGAGGGACCCTACATAGCCTCCTCTCCCCAACGTATACATTAACCAGTTTTTCCAGCGTTTTGAGAATGAAGGAGGACAGACTGATTGGTCTCATATTCTTGGCCTTGGTATGATCAGTTCTCCCTGGCTTTGGAAAGAAGACAACCTTCACTTCCCTCCAAACATTGGGAATGATTCCTACTGCTAAGCTAACCCTAAATAGCCTGTATAAGATTCTTATAAGCTTTCCTCCTGCCTGTTGCAGGAGAGCTGGAAAAATTCCATCTGGGCCAGGTGACTGAAACGGCTCGAATGTTCCCACCGCCCACTGGATTTTGTTGAAGTTCACACACTCCTTGGCCGCTTCCCAGTCCTCTCTTAGACTGTCTGAGAACCGTTGTCTCCCTGGGGTCACATACTGGTCTGTGTTATCTGGCAGAGCATATTGAGGAAAGTGAGTTTTGCGGAGCAATTCCACCGTCTCATCTGCTGTCTTTGTATATTCCCCATCCTCCTCCCTCAATGTATCTCCTGGATTAGTTGGTACTCTAGTGAGAATTTTGTGAAGTCTGGCTTGTACAGCCATGCCTTCCACTTCCTCACAGAATGCCTTCAAGGATGCCTCCTTTGCTTGTCTTATTGCAAGGTTGTGACTGACAAGGGTCTCACGATATTTAGCCCATTGTCCTTTGCATCTCGCAATATTAAAAAGTCTCCGTACCTGTTTTCTTTGCATTTCCAATTTGTTATTCCACCAAGGAACACTCCTATTTCTGCACTTCCTGGTGATTGTGCAGTTGTCCTGATATGAGGTCACTGGCTTCCTTATCGTGGTTTTAATTTCCGATAAGCCTAAGTGAAGGGCCCTCCTATATGTCTCCCAGTCTGTTTTCCTGGGATTTCTATAAATCATGATCTGTCTGATTCCCATTTCAACCTTGAATTTAATATACATGTGGTCCAATGAGGATGGCTCCAACACCACATGCCATTGTCTGACATAGCTACCCATTGTCATGGAACCAAATGTTATGTCAATTACTTTTTCCCTTCTGCTATTCCTGAATGTAGGTTCATTGCCCCTATTCAGGACCTCTAAGATGTTAGCTAAGAGGAATTCAAGAAGGTACTCACTTCTACTGTTGGTGTCCTTGCTGCCCCACACTAGGTTGTGGGCATTGGCGTCGCACCCCACCAGCAGTTGGTCACCTTGCTGATGGCAAGTCTCTACCAGTCTCCTCACCTCCAAGGGAGGGGGAGAACTGCCTTCATAAGGAAGGTATGCTGAGCCCAAGACAATTTCCCTCATGATACCTTACTCACATTGCTGCATTTTGATGGAAAGAAATTCCGTTTCTAACATAGATGCGTGTTCTGGAGTTTCTTAGATTTCTAGCATAAATCAGCTAAACTCCAGTGCCTCCGAGGCCCAATACACCCCCCTTGTATAAATAGGGTTCTTGTATCAGGGCCACATCCACTCCCTGTCTGCCCAGGCAGCGGCTCAGGGCAGCAGAGGCCCCTTTACTGTGCTGCAGATTAATCTGCAGCACCTCCAGGCTCCATCTTACTGCCATCTTGAAGGTCTTTGAGAACCCTGACAGTGACTTGCGAGAACCCTAAAAACAGTTTCAGGTCCTGCTCCCGCATCGCCTTCAGGGACTTCTCACCAACCTCCACCACCAGGGTTCGTCCTTCCGGAGCAACCTTCTGGTTAATCACTCTCCAGTCTTCTGTCGGGACTTTTGGGTTCTGGGCCCCTATTTTCTGGAACAGAGTCTTGGGAGAGACTTCCTTAAGGATCTTGGGTACCCATAATGATATCTTTGCGGTCTTAAGAAGCTCCGCTGCTGTCTTGACCAGCAGCTTCGCATCTTCCCATGGGGATGTCATGGGCACCTTGTCCTTGAGCCATTCTACTGTGTGCACCCAGTCACAGACGAAAATGAGTGCACCACAGTCTAGATAGACCCTCCTGAAGTTTGGACCTGGGCCAGCGTCCCCCCCCCCCCCCCCCCCCCCCCCGATCTTTTCAAAGAGGGCCATCTGTACTAGTTCCTTCTGCTGCGAGGTAATGGCCACCAGTGGATAACCTTCCTGGATAACTGCCATCCTAAAAACTGAGACTGCAGTACTATAGGTCTGTTTCCCTATTTGTTGCCTCAGTTTTTTCTGGACCTGCTTTCCAGGAAGGAGTGAGTCTTTGATTCCTCCCTTATCCGCTTACTACCTGTCTTTGACGTTGTGGGGGTCTGCGTGTCCCCTTCAACCTGAGACAGTTTTTTCCTGGGGGTCTTGGGTTCTAGTCCCTTTACTTCCCTCCATTTGTGTTTAGGAAGCCATTCTTTTCCTTCCTTTTCCCTCTGTTCCCTGAGTAGCTTCCTCCTTTGGCCACCAGACAAGCCTTTGATCTTAATCTGGTCTAGCTTCTCGGTTACAGTTCCCACTTCTGGCTCAGGTCTAGGCCCTGATTCAGTACTGGAAGTGCCTTCCATCGGTTCCGTCCCCAATGTTTGGTTATCTGAGATCTCAATTTGCCCCTCAGTTTCTTTTTCTTTTTCTATAATCATGTCCATGTTGGTCCCATGAGATTTGGGGATCTAGAAGTTCCACACTACAAATACCCCACGCAGTGTAAGGCTAATTACTCATGGAGGTCGCCCGGTTTCCCTGAGGCTCCATTTGCAACACATCTTCCCATGTGCCACGCACCCCTCAGCACGGATCGCATCACACCTTGGGTTGGGTCAGGGAATAGGGTAGGACTAGGAGTGGATAGGGGGATAGGGAAGAAGGGACGTTGTAGGACACTCTTAGTCTGATCCATCGGCTGAGGCCTTTCCGGCAGTAGGTCCTCTACCTTCGGCATAGCCCTCAGCTTCCCGCGGATATGCAAGCCTCTCCACCCGCACGGACAGTGCTTCATCAAGGTGGTGTCCCCGGAGAGGCCCCGTAGTGTTACCCATGGTGAAAAATTCTCTTCGCTGATAACAGCAATATTATAGTCACTGAGGAAACAAGAGAACTCCTTGCCAAGAAAGCAAATAAAACTCTCAAGGAAGTTTACGGTTGGTTAATAAGCAATAAATTTACATTGAACATAAAGAAAACTAATGCCATGAATTTCAGTTTGAAGAGGAAATATGACAACGTTAAATGAAATGTAGATGGCACCTCTATAGACTGTGTAACAAATGCAAAATTTCTAGGAATGAATATTGATTCTCAGTTGAAGTGGTGTGAACACACAAAGGTACTTGTAAACAGAATGTCATTACCATGTTATGCCCTTAGAATCCTATCATCAGTGTGTAACTTGCAGTGTCTTTTAGTTAGATATTATACATATGTACACTCAGTTCTTAGCTATGGCATTCTTTTTTGGGGAAACAAATGCACAAAATATGAACACGGTTTTCAAACTCCAGAAAAGAGCCAAAAGAATAATAACCAAAAATACTATTTGAGCTCATTGAAAAGATCTGTTCAAAACACTGGGGATTTTAACTGCTCCATGTGAATACATTTACCAGTCATTTGTACACATAAAAAATAACATTGGTAATTACTGCACAGACAGCTCTGTCCATGACCGTGCAACAAGAGATAGACCCAACTTACATTTACCAGAAAACAAAAAAAGTAAACATAAAACTCAAAACAGCATTTTCTACCAACTGTACAATAAATTACCAAAAGAGATTAAAGAAATTGCAAAAATACACTTATTTAAAAAGGCAGCTAAAAAGTACCTGTTATGCAATACATTGTATATATTGAAGGATTTCTTAGATAAAACAGAGTAGGGGTTTGCTAAAAAAATTATACAAATAAATAAATAATAATAATAATAATAATAATGATTATAAAACATCCAACATTCCACATAACACCTTCACTTTATGTTTTTTCCTTCTTTTTTCATTTCTAGAAACGCTCTCCCCTCAAGCTATGCATAGCACAATGCTAACACCTCTCCCTCTTTCTGAACTCAACATCTCACTCATTACCGAGGAATGCTGACTCAGTTTTTCAGGATAGCAAATAGGAAGTTGTGGTACAGAAGATGGCCCAGAGATCACCAATGTGTGTGTGTGTGTGTGTGTGTGTGTGTTTGTGTAGTGTTATGAAACACTGTGTGTACAGTATGTGCAGTGGCTGATCTGATAGTAAGATATGGGTGAACAGTGTGGCATTACATTATTTAATAAGTTATTTGTAAAAAAAGTATTTTATACCAGGAGTAAAATCTAATGATTGTTTCTAACTAGAAGTCTGTAAATATATTTGGATATGAAAAAGCTTATTTTAAATTGGTCTAAACTTCTAAATACTTTGACAAGGCCTATATCCTTGTAAAAAGAGATCTACAGATGACTAAATCTACTGCTACTACTACTACTACTACTGCTACCACCCCTTTAGTTAACTCCTGTCCTTATTTTATGTCCTTTTATGTTTTTTGGAACTTTGTTATTTATTTGCCTACCTCTTTTATTTGTTGGCTGAGCTTTTGTCTTTTATCAGTAATGTTATTTATTTTGGGAATTATTTTCTTTTTTGTGTATTTGGTGAATGTTTCCTTTATCTGATGACCTACTTTCCTGGTTTGACCATTTTTATTGTTTAATCACCTCTGAGTAATATTTTAATAATCCATGTATTGTTCAGCTATCTTCTCTGGTTGTTTGGCGATCATTTTTTTCCATTTATCATAACATAACTGTTTTTATTTTGTGCCCAATTTACTGTATTTAGCTACCTTCCTCCATTTTGTTGCAGTCGTATTTGTTTTCCAGCAGTCTTGACAATAGGGGAGAGTCTGTAACCTTGTGCATAGTGTACCCAATAGTACATGGTGTTTTCTGATTGATTTTTAAGTGTAATGACTGAATTTAGGATCACATGAAATATGCACCCTAGAGACCACCATAATTAGTTTCCAGCATTTTCTATTCCTGTTTGTTGTTGTGAGAAATGAGGTTGTGTTTTGTGCAGCTTTTGTAAATGTATTGAGTTCTACACATGAAAGTGCTATATAGTATATTAAAACTATTTGAAAGAAATTGTTGATTTTTTGGTTATAGTGTTTTATGCTGAGTGAAATTCTACCTATATTGGAAACTGGTTATATAACACATTGTTAAGGGGAGTTGGAATGCCCTATCTGGCCAATGTTAAATTTGCTAACTTTGTGTACCTTTTTCTTTGGAACTATTATCTTCAGAACTTTGAAATTCTGGCAGAGGTTTTCAGCATATATTGTGAGCCCACTGAACTAGAACCAATGTTTTCTTTTTGTTGGTATAGTATTTATGAATTTTTTACCATTAAGCCATTTTTTATTGGAAAAAGTATAACATAAACTTCCCTAGTTCAGAGAATAAGCCAGTTCTTGTCATGATTCTAGTTCAGTGGCCTCTTTGAACTGTTTTGCAGCATTTCTGAAAATTTGAATGTTGTTGGTTGAGTGGTTTATGAGATAAAGGTACATGTAACACTAAAAATGTCAAATGCCAGAAAATGCGATTAAAGTAATTTATTATGAAAATTCACAAATACCTTTTATTCTATTATCAAAAGTGTCCAGCAGAGTAATCAGGGTCATCTTCTAGTTCTTCTTCTTCACCTAGAAGCTTTCTTCTCCTTGCTGCCCTTGCTTTTTTTGTACTAAATTCAGCTGCATACTGAGCCTTCCTTACTCGCACGCTGTCCAGAAGCTGAAGACCTCTGATGGTGTTGATACCAGGAGCAATGCCGAGCCTTGCCATGACCTTTAGCCTACCCATATGACCATCATTGAATGAAATAACAGCATCACTGACTCCCCATTTCAATGTTTTTATCCCAACAAATACATTCTTAGGTACACGAGTCCAAATGAGGTTGTTGAACGACTCGTTTTGATTCTGGGTACAACCATGAAGACATTTTCACAGAAGATCAGGATGCCCCAAGTCTCTATATATTGGTTTAATTACTTCCATAACAGCCAATGGAATATAATTTTTATGGTGATAAGGATCCCCAGTAGCTTGAGATTTTCTATAATTGCACCATGACTGAGGACCATCTGGACAAGCAAAATGTTGAGGATTATCATCAGTTGATGATCGATGTAAATATGTGGCCCATACAGCTTGTCTCATTTCCTGCAAATTATTTGCATTATTTCTTATTGCCATACCATAGTATTGTTGTAATTCATTTATAATTTTATCTGACAGGCGACCTCTAATGGTTTTACCATCTGACAAAATTTTGTCCTTCAGATTCTGTTTCAGTTTCCTTAGACGAGTGCCCATTCGTTTCTGAACATGACCGACACATTCTAGTTTAGTTATTGTCTTATTGACATATGGCATGGATTCTGTAACACTTTTGTATGCCTTGGAGTCCCCATCTCCAAGGAATTTTGTGTAAAATACTCCCCGTTCTTTTTCTGATCTGCTAAACATTTTCACAGCAGCGGCAGCCTCCATGCCTCCACTCGTACCTTCATAATTCTTGCTACATATGTGAGCTGCTTCTATCTTACCAGATGCACAATGGTAACAATGTTTAGTGAGCACTTCATAGTCCAAAACTTTACCGCTGTCCACACTAGTAACAGTAGCAACAGCATTTTTGGATGTGTGACCCCTTTTCTGCCAGGTTCCATCAAAAGCAACAGGGATATCTGGGTTTCCTTCATTTATATATTTTGCTTCACTGGCAGCAGCTTTCATTGATAAATCTGCTACAGACTGAACAGCATCTCCTATCACTTCAGTGTAATTGTCAATTTTAGCAGGTGGAGGTGGAAGATTCATTATGGCACAAAATGTTTGAGCAGCAGTATGTCCTTTACCAATTGCTCTCATTGCATACATTAGCCTGATATTACTCTCAAACAAATTGCTACTGCATGTTTTAGAGCTCCAAAAACAGGTCTCATTTTCACAACTGGCACAAACTATAGCAATTTTGCAGGAAAGTCCTATAGATTTTGTTATGTTCATATCAAAAGAACCTCCACAAAGATTACAACACAAACATTTCTTCATAAACTCAGTAAAAACAGGAAAGTCGACTAAAACATATTGTTCATTAGAAGCTTCATCTGTAATTTCACTTGCACAGTTTGATAACTTCTTTTTTGATGCACTGGTGGGCGTGTCTCCTTCACACATCTCAGCTGTACAAACGTCAGAACTTTCACCAGCATCAACAGGTGCTGAAGCAGAATCACTTGAACAAACGTTATTTGTAAATCTATTACCGCGAAACTTTCGCTTTTTAAATAATGATGCACTCCTAGGCATCGTAGAAACTACGCACTCACCACTGAAAGTCAAAACAAGACAGATAACAAACTCCAAATGAGCGACAAACTAAACTCGAGGCTCAAAACAAACACTCACAGATCAAAAACTGAACAATAAACACAGCTAGTCGTAAAAACAATGGTACCTATGGAAGGATCAAAGATTCTACAACTGAAGAGTGAAATCCACAGCCTTCTATATGTAATGTTTTCGGAAATGCGAAGATTTAAATGTGTACAAATCACAAGATGGGTAACTTTGCTGGGCGCACATGTAATTTTGAAAAATTAAATAAAAATACTTCCAATTGGAATTTCTTAACAAATTTTGCACCATTTTAAGCAGAAAATTTCAAATTAAGTTATAAGGTTAAAAACTGAAAATGTGAATTTTTTCCATTTTCCGGCATTCCAACTCCCCTTAATCCATTGTTTTCCAGTCATACACCACTTTGTTCATTGTACTGGAAGAAGGTCTTTTATCACAGAACATTTGATGCTGACAAATTGACTGAGTTTCTTTATTGTCATAACAATTATACCTGTCTCAAAAACAGAAATTTATGTTAGTTTCTAATAGCCTCTATTTAAAACATGAATACTACTGTTTAAAAAAATCCCCCTCTCGTCATTGGTAAAGGAACTCATCATTCCAAAAGCTAGCATACTGTCATGACTTTTATGAGATTTAACCTCCAAAAGATGGCAAAAAACTCATAATATGCAATTCCACACAAATAAAAATGAAAATATCTTCAACATTTTGCAGCCCTGTCAGCAACTGTATAAATATTAATTTTTATTTTAATAATGAACAGCCTCAGTTGCACCGTTTACCTAGAATTTACCTAGGTTTCAGTCAGAATAACCCATCCTTCTTCAGAATAACAGTGTCTACTATTTGTCCATAGTGGACATTGTCAAGCTAAAACTACAAATCCATAAATTATCGTCAAACTGTAAAATTTATCTGGCACTGCCTCAGCCACTTCGCGACTGCGATGTGGCAGCCACGAGTGCTGTACTGGAACTTAGTGGTAGATACTATTATTCTGAAGAAGGTTGGGTTATCCTGACTGAAACCTAGGTAAATTCTAGGTAAACGGTGCAACGGAGGCTGTTCATTATTAAAATTAAAAATAAACAAAAATGACTTACAGGTATCAAAAGTAAGGATCTATGGGCATACACTGTGTGAGGCTCCATGTGTGGAGCTCCTGGGTATCCATATGAATAATAAACTGAGGTGGCACCAGCATGTGGATGGGTTAATCAAAAAGCTCAGTTTATCTTCATCTGCAAACTTACTGTATGGTGCAGGGCAGAGTGGTCATTTCTATTCATGTTCCAATCACAAATGGAACAAGTTAAAAATGACTGTCTAGATGTCACCGTACAAGCCCCAATCTCCCTTAAATTGTTCTTGGGGTCCTTATGGAAAATGTGTGTTGCCAGCAGTAGAATCAATTTACAGTCAGCTTCAAACGATGATTCTCTAAATTTTCTCATTGATATTTCAGGAAAAGAACATTGCCATACCTACCACCCAGGCATTCCGATTTGAGTTCCCGAAGTGTCTCCATAATATTGTTGTGGTTATTGAACCTGCTGATAACAAGTGTAGCAACATGACTCTGAATTGCTTCATCTTACTATAATCCAACCTGGTGGGGATCCCAAACACTTGAGCAGTTCCCAGGAACGGGCTGCACTTATGTTTTACATGTAATCTCCTTTGTAGATGGGTGACACTCTTCTGCAGCACTGCAGTGAAAGTGAAAAATGTATTTATTTGAAACTCCCATCATTCGTCTGTTATGAGCCTTCCAACTCTGATGTTTGTTCTTGCCACAGTTATTTCTGTAAGTTCTTGTTGTACCGGTAAGTTACTCAGTATTTGTAAACCACTTCATTGAACTAAGTTTGGCTGTTAGCATCTGCTGACCATACTGTGGATGATATAGCTCATTAGTTTCTTTTTCAGCTTGACTTCTGCTGTAGTGGCTCTCCAAATGTGGGTAGGAGTAGTTCTTACAATGTGGGAAATTTTCCTAATAGGTGCTAGTCTTGAACCCTTTGATACATTATGTCCATTTGTATTGACAGTGTGCACCTGTTTGATGTGGGTGGAATTTCTCTAAGAAGTTGCTATGCTTGCTGCAACTGATACACAGAGTGCCACAGATGATGTACGGAGGATGTGCCTCATGTAGTTTCAGCTAGTTTTTGTATGAAATTCATCCTTGCACTTTATTTTTGTTTAACATATTTTTTATTTATTTCTTTATCTTTATTAATCCAAGGATCATCTCACAGTGATGCAGGACTTGTCAAGGTAATACAGTGCAAGTCAATAGAACAAAAGTGTAAAACACACAGCATGCTTAACATGCTTTATGAGGATAGGTCAGGCAGCCTATGACAATAGAACAGGCGGTCGTCCATGGCCTTGATTAAGGAACCATCCTGGCATTTGCCTTAGCGATCCAGGAAAACCACAGGAAAGCTAAATCAGGATGGTTGGACAGAGCAAGTCCATCCTCCTGTACATGAGGTCAGTGTCTTAACAGTTGCTCTGTCTCATTCCTTGATTTACACTCAATTTATTTCAGATAACTTACAATATAAAACATAGTCTTCATTTGTGATTGACACACAGACTGGGGACATCCACTGATGACTCTTGGAATGTTTCCAGTTACTTGAAATGTAAAACATAGTTCCATTCTTCACTGCCTCACACACTAAAACACTCACCAATGTCTCCCAGACTGTGAAGATGCTGCTATTCACCTTGCATCAGCTACAGACTCCCTTCTCACCATATTCAACTACGTCCCACAATCTGCCTGGAAAATATTAGTGTCATGAAGTTTACATCATGGCACATGACTTCCTCCTGAAAGCAGTAAATCACAATCATGAATTGAACTGTGACAAGATGCTGTAGTTCTCATCTTTCATTACTATTCACTACTCCTGAGTCCTCTAAATAATCTTTAATCTTGTAACATACTTATTTAAGAACATAGCTTTAGCTTTCTTTCAAACAGATATATTTTAATACTCTTTTTCGGTTCATCTGACAAGTTATTATACAGTTTTATCTCTTGATGTAAAATGCTATTTTGTGTTGATAATGTTGTTTGAAAGGTGGCAGTTCTGTGTAGTTTTATTTCAAGATGATTTGTTGTGCAGCCCTAATATAGGTCTTGGTACCTCCATTTTATTTACACTCTCCTCCAAGCTTGTTTATTTTTCAAGTGAAAAACACATACCCTGATTTTTGTGGGGTCTAGCTTCAGACTGTTAAACTCTTCTTCCAACAATTTAGTTAACTCATTTTCTCCCTTTTCAATTGTGTAGCTATTTGTCACCACTTTACTGTGTCATCAGTGTGTATAAATCTCCCCTTTCCGATTATGTACACATATGCCACCACTACTGTGTCATCAATGTGTAAAAAATTATTTGACTCGAGCAGCTATTGGTATGTTTATTTTAACACTTGATTACAATGCTTTCTTGTCACAATAACTGTTTTTATATTGTCAGTGTGTGACAAGTCATTTTATTTGTCTCCAACTGAAAAATGTAAAAACAATTCTTTTTCATGTGTAATAGCAATTCTCTTTGTTTTTTGCCTTTGTGACAAAAACAGTGACAATTAAGCTTAGTTAGATATATATGTATGGAACATAGTTATTTCAATAATACTGTACTAACAACTCTTTAAAATTATCTACAAACATTCAGTAGTTTTAGATCACCAATGTTGGCAGTGGCTGGAAACAAAACGACAACTTCAGCCAATTCAGAACTAGGGATCCCTCATTCAGGATGTTGTAAACAAACTATAGATGATATTGTTCTCAAATTTTTTTCTGGAAATAATAATGTTGTACACATTTTTTAAAACATAGATTGGAGTGATGAAACTTACAGAAGCCAAAAATGTTGTGGACTCTCTCAAGTCAGAAGCAGATATTCAGCAGAAGGAACTTGCAGAGAAGCAAGCTAAAGCAAATACTGCCCTTCAGATAATAACAGAAACAATGCACAATGCAAACTCACATAAAGGACAACTGGAAATGCTCAAAGAACAAAGTGAGAAGAAGAATCAGGAACTTACGATAAGGTAATGCATCTTGAATGTGTATTCCTGCAGTCTTGTCACAGCTTGCTTCACATTATCATAGTGATTTTATGTATTTTATGCAAAACTTTTTCTCTAGTTGATGGACTAAATATAATTCTGACAGTGAAAAATCAATATTTTTGTCATTGATTGACATTCATACAAGCCAGTAGCTTGCCTTAAGAATAATATAGTGACTCACAATTTTTGACTACATTTATGTTTTATGACCAGTAGTTTTACATTGCTTAGTAGTGTCAACTGAACTGATAAAATATTTCAAGGAATAATATTACCCAAGTATCTTCACAAAGTCATTTTTCTGAACTTTACCAAAACATAAGAACTCTTAAAAGTAAGATATTAATGTAGGGGAAGACTTTATATGTAATAACCAGTTATATACACTGACCAGCCACATTAATGCAACCAACTGTCAAAAGCCTGAATAACCAACTTTAGCAGCATGGACTTTTGCAACACATACAGGAAGGTTAATCGATTGTGCCTTCCAGAATGATGCGATCACCTAGGGAATGCCACGAAAAGATTCTCCAAGTCATAATGCCTCCTCCTCCAGCGTGGACTCTTCCGACAATTGGTGTTGAGTTTGGCTTTCAGATGTTCTTGAGGCTGTAGACATCAGCAGCCATCTGTCTGATGGAGCATAAAATATGATTCATCTGAAAAGGCCACCTGTGCCCTCTCAGTGGACTTCCATATGTGTTATTGGTATGCATATTTCAACCTTTGTTGCTGATCAGCAGCAGTCAGCATTGGCACATTAACCCGGTGCCTGCAGTGGAGGCCTTCATGCAGAAATCATTCACTGCAATGGTCATTGAGGAGACACTCTTGGTAGCTGCTTTGTTCATCTGGGCAGTCAGGGGCTCTACAGTTTTATGTCTGTTCAGCCATAAACATTTTGGATAGTGACATTTTGCAATGCATTGTATACTTTAACTATAGTGGCATGCAAACAGTTTAAAAACTTAGCCATTTCAGAAATGGCATGCAAACAGTTTACAAACTTAGCCATTTCAGAAATACTTCCACCCTTGGTCCGAAGGCCAATGATCATGGCAATTTTGATGTTGGATAAATTGCTCCATGTGTGCATTACATCAATGACTGTACTGTTCTCCACTTCTCCCCGACACCTTTTATATGCCATTCACTGCTAGTAGTGCCACCTGCTATCTGTGAGTGGTTATTACATGCTGACTCAAACATAGTTGGTTGCTACATTAATGTGAACTGACCATGTACATCATTGACATTTAAGAAGACTCTAAATACACACTGACTGTTGTGTATCTGTTTAAAGTGAAGGGTAGAACTGCTAGAAATTTGCTATTAGCAACAACATAATTCATAGTGAAAAAGACAGTGTGCCCTTGGGGCTGTGACAGAAACCTGTGTCTCAAAAAACTTCAAACAAACATTATCTCCATTTGTCAAGCCTTATTTATGATGCACAAAGTGAAACAGATGACAACAAAGTGAAAACTGTATTAACTAATGATTTTAATTCTTCATATAAAGGAAAACATGGGCTTTTAACTGTTGTGTCATTACAAAGGTTAATGAGTAAAAGAAATAATCTGTCAAATATATATGTATCTCACTATTTCAGAATTCTGCAACACAATTTAAGTGTGAATGTAATGAAATTTCTTTAATAATATGGTTTCTTTCATGGCAAAGAATGGTACTTTTAAAACCATGAGATATTTGAAAGCTAACTTTTATCCTTCATAATGAATATACTGTCAGCAGTATATTATCTGCAGTCCATGCACAAATTTGATCCATTAATGGCTAAAAAAGAAAATTTTGGTATATGTTATATACAATCAAGTTTCAGTTGGACAAACTATTCAGCTGTAATATGGGGCGACTTCAACTTGCCAGGTATAGATTGGGAGTGTTATGCCATGAAAACTGGTGCCACAGACTGGTAATCATGTGGCATTGTTCTGGATGTCTTGTCCAAAAATTACCTTGACCGTATAGTTAGAGAACCAATTCATGAGGGTGACATCTTAGACCTCCTGGCAACAAACAGACCAGGACTTATGGAATCAGTTAGTGTAGAGGAAGGTGTCAGTGACAATAAGGCTGGGGCAGCATCTATGATGACAGGTCCTAAATGTTAAGAAATGTAGGAAGATATATTTGCTCAGCAAGGGTGACAGGATACAAATTTCACAATATCTCAGCAGTCATCATCAAATATTCGATGATGAGGACGAAGGTGTGGGGAACAAATAGAAAAAATTCGAAGGCATCGTTCAATATGCCCTAGACAAGTATGTTTCGAATAAGGTTTTAAGGGATGGGAAAGATCCACCATGGTTTAATAGCTGTGTTAGAAAATCACTATGTAAACATAGATCAGTTTATCTCAGATTCAAGAGAAGTAAGAACCTAGCTGACAAACAAAAGCTGAACAAAGTGGAAATGAGTGTAAGGAGAGCAATGAGAGAAGCATTCAATGATTTTGAAAGTAGGACGTTGTCAACTGACCTGAATAATAATCCTAAGAGATTTTGGTCATATGTAAAATCAGTAAGTGGGTCAAAATCATCTATTCATTCTCTCAGCGACCACACCGGCACTGAAACGGAAGATAACAGAGAGAAGGATGAAACACTGAATTCAGTCTTCTGAAGTTGTTTCACAGCTGAAGATCATAACACTGTCCTTCCTTTCAATCATCGTGTGAATGTCGGAATGGCAGATATTGAGATAACTGATCACGGAATTGAAAAGCAGCTACTATCGCTTAGTAGTGGAAGAGCTTCAGGACCAGATGAGATACTTATTAGTTTCTATAAAGATTATGCGAATGAACTTGCTCCCCTTCTAGCAGTAATTTATCGTAGATTGCTTGAGCAACGAAAGGTACTTAATGACTGGAAAAACCTGCATGTCATTCCCGCTTTTAAGAAAGGCCGTAAGGTAGTCCACACAATTATAGACCCATATTGTTGACGTCAATCTGTTGTAGAATTATTATGGAACATGTTTTATGCTCAAGAATTGTGACGTTCTTGGAAAATGAACAGCTCTTCTATATAAATCAACATGGATTCCGCAAACAGAGATCCTGCAAAACTCAGCTCGCTCTGTTCGTCCATGAGGTCCACAACACAGTCGACAATGGTGCTCAGGCTGATGCCGTGTTCCTTGATTTCAGTAAGGCATTTGACACTGTCCTGCATTGCTGTTTAACGAAAAAGATACGAGCTTGCAGTGTATCAGAGCAGACTTGCACATGGGTTCAAGACTTTCTTGCAGATAGAACTCAACACGTCGCTCTGAATGGAACTAAATTGACAGATGTAAAGGTGATATCCGGAGTACCACAGGGAAGTGTGATAGAACCATTGCTGTTCACAATATATATAAATGATCTAGTAGAAAGTGTCGGATGCTCTTTAAGGCTATTCCTAGATGATGCAGTTGGTTATACCAAAGTAGCAATGACAGAAGACAGTACAAATTTGCAGAACAATGTGCAGAGAATTGAAGAATGGTGGAGACTCTGGCAGTTGACCCTGAATGTAAATAAATGTAACATATTGTGCATACATAGGAAAAGAAATCCACTACTGTACAGCTACACTATTAATGACAAACAGCTAGAGACAGCATCTGCTGTAAAATATCTAGGCATAACTATCTAGAGTGGCCTTAAATGAAATGACCATATAAAGCAGATAGTGGGAAAAGCAGACACCAGACTCAGATTCATTGGAAGAATCTTAAGAAAATGTAACTCATCCATGAAAGAAGTAGCGTATAAGGTGCTTGTTCGCCCAATTCTTGAGTATTGTTCATCTATCTGGGATCACTATCAGATAGGACTGATACAGGAGATAGAGAAGATCCAACAAAAAGTGGTGCATTTTGTCACAGGATCATTTAGCTGGCAAGAGAGTGTTAAGAGATGTTAAACAAACTCCACTGGCAGACGTTACAAGAGAGACATTGTGCATCACGGAGAGATTTACTTTTGAAATTTTGGAACAGCATTTTTCAGGAGGAGTCAGACAACATATTACTTCCTCCCACATACACCTCGCATATTGAGCACCAGGAGAGAATTCGAGAAATTAGAGCCAATACAGAGGATTACCGACGATCATTCTTCCCACGCACTATGCACAAGTGGAACAGGGGTGGAGAGATCAGGTAGTGTACCCTCCGCCACACACCATTAGGTGGCTTGCAGAGTATGATGTAGATGTAGAGGAGCACGACACATCAAATTACCTTGAGAGGGAGAGAGAGAGAGAGAGAGAGTTTTCACAATACTGCTGTTTACAGTATGAGACACAAAAATTTTTTGAGAGTTTACTGACTGGGAAGAATCTCTTTTAGTTATATATGACACTGGCATATTTAACTAATTCTGCATGAGCTAATTTGACAGTATGGAGAAAATATGAGTGAAAAGTTTTGCTAATGTCACATGTTGTATGATGAGGTATCGAATATATTGCTTCCCCCTACTTATACCTCCCGAGGAGATCACGAATGTAAAATTAGAGAGATTAGAGCACGCATGGAGGCTTTCAGACAGTCGTTCTTCCCGCGAACCATACGCGACTGGAACAGGAAAGGGAGGTAATGACAGTGGCACGTAAAGTGCCCTCCGCCACACACCGTTGGGTGGCTTGAGGAGTATAAATGTAGATGTAGATGTAGATGTAATTTGATAGTGGGATAAGACACTGAAAACTGTTGATATAAATTATTATACTGACTGTTTTTTTTTATATATATAAATGAAAACGTGCTCTCCTTGTACTGCAGACTGTGCTGCCTTCCTTTCCACTCCGGATAGAAAAAATTACTTAGTGATGGTTTTCAAATATGAAAACTACTGGGCCATTATTAAAGCATAAACTTCTTAATTGTCACACCATGTGAAAACCTACATATGTTCGAGCAGAACAGTGAAGCAGTTGCTGAGTCCTTTTACGAAACATGTTACAATCTATTTGATTTGTGATCTGAATGGCAGTAAAATTTGGGATTATAGCATTCAAATTTATGTTTCTAGAATAATGTCAGTATACATCTACACAAATCACACCCAGTATTTCATCAGGCAGTTGACAAACAGGATTCTTCAAAGATGTCATGTTGTTTAGTCATAAGGTTCCTTTTCATCTTCAGGACACATTAAACAAACTAATTTTCAGTAATGGACAAAAATTACAACTTGTGAGCTTCATGAACATTTGTTACATAATACTTTTTTTGCCTCCAAGGCATTAAAGACAAATTCCAAGTGTGAGGGAAATACTATTTTTACTAATAAAATGTGGCAGTAAGTCTAGTGATACTGTGAAATGCTACAAAACTATGTGCATCTCAAACTGGGTAAACTTTATGAGACTTGTAATTCCAACAGAGCATGTACAAGGACACTCTGCTTGTTGACCATTCCTTATTTTCAAAGAGGTATTCTTCGATTTTCTTTGCGATTTGGTCAGTTCACTCTGACTCATGATTTGACACCAAGTAATGTTTTAGCTCTGGGGATACATTTCCATGGAACTGCTGGACACTTAGAGAGTGCAGTATGGATGTATCTACCACTGTTCCATCTACAGTTTCATGCAAAACCTTCTATATCTGTCTCCATAGCCAAATGGTTAGTGGTTAATGTTGTTGGCGCAGAAGGACATGGGTTCAATTCCCAGTACCTCCTTGGATTTTTTCCTTAGATAAGGAGGTCTGCAATAGGGTCTACTCAACCTTGTAAGTCCAAATAAGGAACTGCTTGAATAAAGAAACAGTGGTACTCCCAGGATTCATCTGCTGGAATTTCAGCTGGCGGGATTGGCAACATGATGATCACATGTTCCACGATCACAGATTGTTCCTCTTACTGTCCTGTAGGCAGCATTTGTCCAATCAGAACAGGTCTAAGGCCTAATCTATGAGTGGTGTTTACTTGAACTATTTCACCTTGGATAACTTACCAATAGTCTTGAGAGTGTGTTGCCAGCAGTAGTGAGCACTAGAATAATTTTATTTTTGAAGAGGAATAAATATATCTGTTTTTGCAATTTTTATGTTTCTTGTTTGTGTAATTTCAAAATGTGAATGTTTTGTGTTACACTGTTGTATATGACACAATGAAAGTATTAAATTTGATTTAAGACACCAGCCTTACATTTGATGATTGGCTTGTGTACCATATGGTTTTAGTCAAGAAGTCTATTCCAGTTTTGATAAACTATTGAAGTAATGTCAAGTGACTAGGATTGAAAAATTTGAAGGTGAACATTTATCAAAATATAATGATGTAACTGCCTTCAGTCTCACAGTTAAGAGAGATAGTTGCAACCATTCATTTGATATTTGCGTGCCATACCAGACATGTCATACATGAAAGTAGCAGTGCCTGTGAATATGAAATACAGGTATTGTTTTATCTTAGTCATGAATATAAAAGCTTGCATTTTCTAATGTTGAATAACGATAACTGCACAAGCAACATGTATTGCTATTTGTACAGTAGCCTTGAAGATGCATCAAAATATTTACTAGGCTTTTGCTTATTAAGATCTGGAAACAGATGAGTAGCTACAGAAAATAATTTTATATTTAGATTATCTTCAATACCCTGTATAAAATATTTTTTTAGTTGCTTATCATTAATATACAATTGGCATAATATTTTTATCTAGGACCTTTTCACAGGGATACTACAGACAATTTTCAACTGAAAGGCAATTCATTTTCTTGCAGGAAAAAAGAAATAGATGCAGAACTAGCTGAAATTGAACCTGTGATACAACAAGCAAGGGCTGCTGTGGGCAACATAAAATCAGAGTCACTTTCAGAAATTCGTTCACTTCGGGCACCACCAGAAATCATACGTGATATACTTGAATGTGTTCTTAGCCTTATGGGAATTCGTGATACTTCTTGGAACAATATGAAAAACTTCCTAGCTAAAAGAGGTGTCAAGGAGGAGATTAGGTAAGAGCAAAGTATAAAACTGCTTCATTAATAATCTGATCTTCTGCCATTATACTGTTTTGGGATGTGCTTTATGAAAATGGAAATGAATAACTTTTTCAGGTTTCTGTGATTTTTTTGTTTCTCTTATTTATAGGAAGAGGTTCTATCATGCAATATGTTGCATTAAATTATTAGTTAATTGCATAGGACAAACCTAGAATCTTTTTGATAATGTGCAATATGTGCATAACAAGCGTTATCCTGAAGATTTGTGTGATATATTTATGAAGCTCCAGCTATAGTACTCATTTTTGGGAATACAGGTAGTTTTTAGAGTAAGATATTGGAAGAGAAAAGCATTTTTCTTTGCAGAAGATTTAGGCTGGAAGAGCTCATAAAAAAGTAATGCAAATGAGATCTTTAATTATTGTATTTAATGTGTTTGATGAAGGTGCATCCACTAATGAATGAAATTTTAATATAATGTAGGAAAAGACAGATTTCTACTTACTGTAAAGAAGACACATCAAGTTGCAGACAGGCACAATTAAAAGACACATACATGAAGCTTTTGGCCACAACCTTCATTAGTAAAAGAGAGAGACAGCCCATTCACACACACACACAAGCAAGCACACCTCACGCACTTACAACTAACAGCTGCCGATCTTGGACCAGAATTCTATGTAACAATTGATATGTTTATCAAATAATACTTTGATGAGAATATTCACATAAATTTTATGAACTTTGGAGAATGCTATGCATTGTTTGGCGATGCAAGAAATACAGTAGTAGTAGGCAAGTGAGCGTCTGGCAGCTGCAACTGTACCTAGCTTATACACAGTGTTTAGAGTAGCAGTTTTCTTACATGCCTTTGTGAAGAGGTGAACAGAAGAAATTGCTTATTTATTTGTGATGAGTAATGTTAATTAATTTTTTCTAACTGTTTGTTTCTTTTTTGGGAGTGTTAGTATTCAATTAGTTGACTTGAAGTTTAATGCACTAATTACTGACATGAGGTAGCTGTACATAGTATGTGTAGAATACCAGTACACATGCTTTATTACGTATTTTTACTTGTAAGTGATCACTACCTGACTGTATTTTGTGTATTGTGCTAAGTATTCCATTTTATTTCTCTAATTGTTTGTATTTTTTTTATTATTAGTGATGTATTATCTAACTTTGTTCTGTATCTTCATTGTTAATAATGTCATGCATGTAAAGTTGCGTGTTATGAGCAGATAATAAATCAAAACCAAAATGTCACAGTCACCTGAGTAAAACTGAATTATTGGCCATTGCAAATATTCAGATGTACTCTAGCACTGATGAGTTATATCTAGTGCTTTCTTGGTGTGTACTTGAACGTGAACAGAGATGGCTAGGGATTGCATTTGTTGCTTATCGATGCAGGGGAATTGGCCCCTAACCAAAAAAGTTGTTGAAAGATACAGTGGGCATAGTGGACAGACTTCAGGCACTGCTCTAGGTGATGATGGTGTTGAGGCATCAATACTTTGTGACCTTATAAACATTTACTACCAGGAAGAGAAAGTTGTTAGAAACTAGAGATGAACAGCAACAACATCTTAAATTCTGATAGGAAGGTATCTCGCAAAGCTAGGCTGGACACGATGTGCTCATTGTTATTGACATGACACATGTGAAAACAAATTGCCGGGGGATACTAGGTCTACTGATAAGGATTTCAACATCATCCACCCATAGACATCGCAGTGGCATAGCTACCAGAGCACCGTATGTGTCTACCCTTTAATAGGGAATGCTCACAGCCAAAAGGCTCAGTGTGGTGCACACAGGTGAAGCAAGCAGGCAACCATGCCACAGAGATGCATTCATGTTTCTTGCAGCCACCTGAAGAGTCTGAAAGAGGTCAAATTGTTGTGTTCCAATTGGCAGGGAGCAATGTCTCATAGTGCATTCGTCCAAGACACGCTAGACCTGCTCCAAGCCTCATGGTCTGGGTTGTGATAAGCTACAACTCTTGTTCACCATTGGTGTTCCTACAGGGGACACCAGCCAGCACTCAGTATGTACAAAGTGTTGTTAGAACAATTTTTTTGCCATTCTTGCAACAAGAAGGTGATGTTGTGTTCCAACAGGATAATGCTTGCCCACACACTGCCTGTGAAACTCAAGGTGCTCTGCAAAATGTGCAGCAATTTTCCTGGCCAGCATGATCTCTGGACTTGTCTCCAATTTGACATGTATGGGATGTGATGTCTAATTTGACATGTGTGGGATGTGATGTGACTTGACTGACTCCTCAACCAACAACTCTTTACAGAACTACATGAAGAAGTTGACAAGACATGGCATAACATATCTCAGGATAGTATTTGGCATCTGTATGATTGAATGGATGCCAGAGACAGCACTTACATTTTTGCCTCTGGAAGCTACACCACCTAATAATATGGGTGCTTCAGCATGGGTCAAAACATGGTACTTCAGAATTCCTTTATAATTGATCTGTAAATGTAATCATTTCATGTACTCCGTATGCACTGTTGCAATGATGAATCTTCAGCAAACTGGAAATCTGTAAAGGGGTGTACTAATTTTTTTCTGGCAGTGTATTTATGCCCTTTTTTCTCCCCTTCTGTTGTGCAAAATTATTAACTACCTTATGAGAGTAAATATTTTGAAGCAAACTTTATCTTAGAAAAAAGCATAAAGCAGGAGTTTTCAGGCCTCTCAGGAGTTGGCATTCTTGATACACACCTGTTTAACTGTCATTAAATCCACTACTGATGAAATATTACAATAGCTGATGAATAATGACAAATCCAACTACATAAGGATAATGCATATTTTAATGCAAAAGTTAAAAAAAAGGAAAGGACAATTGTTCATTGGGAATTTCCAAAAAGAATAATGTATTTGCCTGTGACACATTTTTCTAGAACAAATGAACAGTAAAGTACACTTAGTAATAACCTAGTCAAACTAATAATAGACATGATCATATTTTTTGAAACATTAATAAAATTGTATAGAATTCTATGATTGATACAAGTAAAAATAAATACAAAGGTAAGGAAAAAGAGACTCATCATCTCAAAATTACAAATGGAAATTATGAGAATTTATTTAAGAATCGTGGAGTATACAACACTCAATTAAGAGACAAATTCAGCTTGTTAGGTAATAAAGATTATACATAGATAACAAAGGTAGTCATGTAAATGACGAGAGATATTTCAGTCATGAAGAAAACAGAGGAAAAAAGGCACCTATGCCCAATGAGAGAAGCATTATATAATTAGTAATTCAGTTTCAGAAAGAGAAACAAAATGTGCTGAAACAAACCACAGTATGTAAACTTAGACAGAAAACTCCTTCACAGCAGATTGAACATTACATTTCATCAGCTAACATGAAAAACAGCACACTAAATACTTTGGAGTAAAGGAGTCCACTCACTGAAAGGCAGAAGCCTTGAGTTGTCAACAGGCACACACAGTAAAGAAATAAAATTTGCCAGATTTTGGAATGAATCCTGTCTCAAGCTGGAGTACAAATACGCAAACAAAACACACACACACACACACACACACACACACACCAGCACTTGTACATTATGCCGGCAATGTGCATCCAACCAGCACCATTTAGCACAAGCATGTACGCACGTGTGTGAGCATGTGTGTGTGTGTGTGTGTGTGTGTGTGTGTGTGTTTTCTTGTACTCTAGCTCGAGAAAAGATTCATCCTAAAATCTAGGAAAGTTTCTTTCCTATCTGTGTATACCTATCAACAACTCAACACTTCTGGTTTCATGAGTGATCTCCTTTACTCCTAAAGAATTTACATTCTACCAGAACTTACCTACTATAAAGCACGGTAACTAACAACAGAGAGGAAATTGTACAGATATTCTAAGAGTTCTTTAAATTTTGGTGTATTTCGAGCAATAAACTGTAAATACTAATAGTTAATAATGTAAATAATAACATTCTAGCAGAAACTGCATACATGTCATGAAAATACAGTTATGTTTTTTTGTGATGATTGCTCAATGAAGATAATAAAGCAAGTTTTTTTAGTAGTGAATTAGTTTTTGAACAATAAGACATAAACTTACTTAACATTACATTTTAGCCAATTAAGATTATTGTGATTGTTGTTATTAAATGATGAACTAATTTATTGCTGTTATCTGTTTCAACAGAACATTTGATGTTAGGTCAGTGACTCCTGAATCCAGAGCTCATGTTGAGCGTCTTATACAGGAACGTAAGGAATCTTTGGAACCAGCAAATGCAAAGAGAGCATCATCAGCAGCAGCACCATTAGCTGCTTGGGTCATTGCTGTAGTGAGGTATTCCAAGACTTTAGAAAAGGTGCGACCACTAGAGCGAGAACAAATTGCACTTCAAAGTGATTTGGAGGTAATGTTTTGTTCCATTCTTAAGTACAATTTCCCCTTTATGATAGTATAATCACTGTCAGTCTTCAGTTGGTTAGGTGTGACCTAAACCATTTTAGTACATTGCCCTGAAACCCATATTTTTGCCATTTAGAGAACAGCAGGCAGTGGTTCACTGTTGAAGGGCTTTGATAGTCGTTACTTCCTGTGGCTAGCAGGGAGTTATTTTCAGACAAGGCAATTTTGATAGCTGGTACTTTGAAACCTGTAGTGTTTTTTGAAATTGTCTTAAATTATTGTTCAAAATTTTGAATGTGGATTGTGAGAACCTTTTCAGATATTTTCATTCGGAAGAAGAGAGAATGGACGATAGTTTCGCATATTTTCTTTTTTGCATGTTTTTAATAGTAAACTAACTCCAACATTCTTCAGAATATGTAGAAAACAACATTCTTCAATTGAATGATTAACAATGTTGGATAGTGGCTGTGCAATTATTTCTACGTCTTCTTTTAACACTTTGTTTGGTATTTCATCGTATCCTGCTGATGATTTCTTTTCTGATTTTACTAAAAAGGTCCTTTTTCAAATCACTCAGTAGCAAAAAAATTCATCTTGTCAGCATAATTTTTACATTAGTGTCTGATTTATTTGCATTTATAATGCACTCATTAAAGAGTCCTGACATTTGAAAAAGATTTGCAATAAATTTTGTCCTCTATTGTGGTTTACAAAATATCATGGCTACTAGCTGCAGCACCTGTTTCATCTTTGAGCACTGAAAAAGTGCCTATGACTTGTTTACACTTCTCCAAATAAATATATTATTTTACAATTGTTTTATGTAATCTTTTACATAGGTTGCAGTGTTAGGAATTTTGTTGCATTTTAGTTTCCTGTGTAGAAATCTTTTTCTACACTAGATGATTTTATGCCTGCAGTAATCCACTTTACAGTACTTGCTGCTTTTCTCGGTATACAGTAAGAGGAAAATTTTTATTAAAATGTGCAGCAAGTTTCCAAAACAATTAGTAATATTTTCTGGACTAGAAATACCATGTTCTACAGTGCGCTGCACCATATTTAATTTATGATGGAATAAGTTTATGTTTTCTGTGTTGAACTGCCATTTGGTGTAGGGTTTCTTTTAGAGGAAGGTTCTATTGCTTAACTCCATAAATAGGCCAAAAAGGTCAGAAAGTCCTAAATAAAAAAATCATAAAGTTGTGTAGAAACTGACTGTCCAAACCATGCAGCTGTATTATATCCTACTTAATAATCTAATAAAGAATGCGTGTATGTAGGTAATTACATTGTTTGTATGTATGGAAAATTGATGTTAAGGAAATGGTACAATTTTAGGGACTGTTGTTCTGATTCATGAAGTTTTGATTTTTAGCAATTATTGACCTACACACTTCTCAAAGAATCTTACAAATGCTTGTTATCACAAGATTTGTTGTATATTGCGGTGTGATCAAAAAGGAATGGTAATTTTGTTTTTATTAAAGGATTTGTATTTATTTTACAACATCAATTGTGTCTTCTTCAAAGTAATACCCCTCAGATATAATACACTTCTGCCAGCACTTTTTCAAATCTTGACAGCACTTCTTTAGCTCACTTTTCATTATGGTGTTCAACTCCTTCAGCAATTCTGTTTCTGTCTCATCAGTGGTTCTCTCCTGCCTTACAAATAGAAAGATGTTGCAAGGGACCATCCAAAAAAATTGCTTGGCATGAGCCATTAGCAAACTCTCTGAAGGTGATTCAATAATTTTTGAGAACAATTTCTTTACTTCTCCCACTGTTGTCAGTAACTGATGTGCCAGGCCATCCAGAGTGGTTGTCATCTTCAACCTCTTCTTGACTTTCTTTGAAATGTTTACACCACTCTTATCTTACTCGTAGTATTTTCACTAAAGCCCACAGTCAACATTTTGAATGTGGTGCTGCACTTTATTTCATTTTTCAAGAAAAATTTAATACAGTTTCTTTAATCCATCTTTTTTGAAAGGAAAAGTACACTGAGCTGTCTAAAACATGTACAATATTTTTGACTGTCAACAATAAATTAAGTAATCAAAACAGCTGAATATACAAATGTACATCAGGAACACGTATGCCAACAAAGTAATAACAATAATAATAAAATTCGAAAATAGGATTATAAAGCCTGCGAAATTAAAAAAATTCCATTACTTTTTGGCCACAGAGTGTGTGAGCAGCACCAGCAGCCCCGTTGAGTTTGATTATGATTTTCGTATCATCAGCAAAGAACACTATTTCTTTTTTATCAGTATAAGACAAAAGGTCAGTTTTCAATAGAAAGAACAGGCGTGGTCTTAGGATTGAAGCCTATGGAACCACGATAGTAATTCATTCCTACACAAAAGAAGATTTCTCATGAGTGCTGCATGAGCTACAAGACATAACTGCTGATATTTCTGTGGTGGCATCAAAATTTATTGGGAGCATGAGGAAGAACCACACAGGTACAAGAGAGCTCTTACAGCTGAATGGAAATAGCACTCATCGTGTCCCCTGCCAGTGGCTGGAGAGAGGGCTTTCATGCCTGTGACATGGGCATTTACTGTGCTGCTGGGCTGCAAATATGATCAGATGCAGCCAGCGTTAATTGTAACTACCAAAAGATGTCAAAACTGTTCTTTGAAGAAGTAGTGTTGTCCTGTCACAAACCCAAGAAGTACACTTGCAACTTCAACATTGTTTCCCTCCTTTTGTTTCTTATTGTGCTCCTTATCACACTACACATTCTTTTAAATTGTTCAGTTTTATTGTCAATATTAAGTTTTTCAAAAGGTGAGAGTGTACAACCAAAGAAAGTGAACTGGCTGACATTATAATGGATTTGTTATTAATAACCACCTAGCAGCAGATTTGAAATGTACCACAAAATTACCATGGATTCTGTTTTATTCAGTGAAATTTCAGAATTGTACTGTTACTTTAATTTTTTCAATTCCAGAAGTGCTCACTACAGCTTCATAATTGGAGTATATCACCTGATTATTGTCAAGCAAGAGTCTCAATAGAAGGCTATTGCTATTTTCCCACTGATGAAACCTGACTGTAGAAGTAATGTTTTTGATTCTTCCCTTCTATCTAGGGCTGAACCAAGAGTGTGGTGAGATAGGCACCTGCTAAGGAGTGCAAAAACTGATGGGGTGTGGGAGGTCAGAAGATTGAAGTATTAAATGGGATAGGTATTTGAGCTCTTCTCCGACTTGTGATCCTAACTTCTGCCTTCAAGGAGAAGCCTTTTCCTTGGTTGACTACTATAAGCGCATCCTGTTTCCACAGTGTCATTTCATTGAAACATGATCATAAAGAAATATTTATTATTGAACAGATGTTTGTTGCTGACATGATGTATGTGACAAAATGCATTTAGTTCACACAGCTGCCACTTACACAGCTCACTCAAAACCAAAAGTGGACTCCATGCTGCTACTTCGCTGTGGTATTACAAGATCTCAAAGGTCGGTGAACGGGTGCTGAAACAAATATGCTGTTTGACTGAAGAGTTCTGATTTTTCTCAACTTTTGCTGACTAAAGAGTTGCATGAAATGTGACAGTGGAGGAAACAAGCACAACAGGTGGAAGAGAAACAGTCGGTCTATGTACTACAGTGCACAGTACCAATGTGTTCCAAAATGCTGCAGGAAGAACATGCGATTTTTCAGACTCATGTCTTGGGTTCTATTGGTCACAGAGATGAGGGGTCAAGTGTTTTTGATAGCACTTAGCCTAGTGACCATTTGCATATCTATTGGTAGAATGGGCATACTGTAACTGTTCCACAGTACAGGGTTAAAATTTTAAAAATTACACGCTTCTTCCAGCCAAGGAAAAATGAGAAAACTGGTTGTTTCTTTTGCATTATGTGTGGTGTAGGCCGGGCCTTAGTCATCTTGTGAAAGCACCATTTGTTCATAGGCAATTCCTAAGAAACCCCCAAGAACCAAAGATTTTTGGGTACCAAAATTATCAGTTGTGGGGCAGATCATTTCTATAATTTCTGTTTATGGTAAATCATTGGTATTTTTACCATATATTCTTTAAGACGATGTTCTTGGCGAACTTTGAAACTTTTTTTTAATATCATTATTCGTTACTGAGATCTGAAGGTTTGATGTTACCATACTTACGGACATAAAACATGCATGTAATATCTGGTCTGAGGCATAAATATAATTTTAACTGAAGTAGTGAACACATGACAAGGTTCTGGGGTCATCACATGCATTCTGAGGGCACCAAAGTATGTGTTGTATTGCCATTTTTTTCACCTTTAAAACATTATCACTCGCTTTCTCTGCATAATGGGCACATAACCCTTATAAAGGCTATCTTGACCTTGATATTATTTGTTGGAGCCACCTGGTGGTGTAAGCACATTACAAAAAATTATTTTGTCATATGAAATTCCTTGTACCACATTTCTTGATTTGCTGTAGGTATAGCCTAAAAAGTTGTGCATTTTTATATAAAGCAGTATAAAGTGAACTTGCATTGGATGACAGACGATTTTGCGTGAGCCTAATATTATGCATATTTTTTTGCTATGTGTCAAGGTATGTAACTGTGTTGAAGTATATAAATAAAACTTTACTGGCATACAGAATTTGTTTTATATAAGCAGTAACCCCTGCAGTAACTGGGGAAAGAAGAGAACTAGCTGGTAAATGCTCCAGTCAGAGCACAGAGAAGGTGAGTATGCTCCTCTTTAAAAGACTCTGACAGAAAAGTGGGGGAACCTACTGCCTCAATCCTTATTCCATCTTGAAACTTCCTGGCAGATTAAAACTGTGTGCCGGACCAAGACTCGAACTCCGGACCTTTGCCTTTCGCGGGCAAGTGCTCTACCAACTGAGCTACCCAAGCACGACTCACGCCCCGTCCTCACAGCTTTACTTCTGCCAGTACATCGTCTCCTTCACAGCTTTACTTCTGCCAGTACCTCATCTCCTACCTTTGGAAGGTAGGAGACGATGTACTGGCAGAAGTAAAGCTGTGAGGACGGGGCGTGAGTCGTGCTTGGGTAGTTCGGTTGGTAGAGCAGTTGGTAGAGCACTTGCCCGCGAAAGGCAAAGGTCCCGAGTTCGAGTCTCGGTCCGGCACACAGTTTTAATATGCCAGGAAGTTTCATATCAGCGCACACTCCGCTGCAGAGTGAAAATCTCATTCTTATTCCATCTTTCACGCCAAAAATTTTGGTGTGTGAACATATTCACTCTTTTTTGTGCTGGAAGAGAGTAGTAGAGAGACAGTGATGGTGGAAGAGACAGGTGACAGTGTCAGTGGGAAAGAGAAAGTGGCAGTGAAAGGGAATGAGAGATGGATGAATAAAACAGTAGTGGGAGCCAAAGAGAGGGGAGATAGTGATAGTCTTTGAGAGATTGTGACAGTAAAAGAGAAAGAGAGATGGATAGAGATAGTAGCAGTGGGAACAAAAGAGAGAGGAGACAGTGGAAATGGAAAACAGAGATGAGTGGGGACCATACACAGGCTGGAGGTATCCCCCCCCCCCCCCCCCCCCCCCCGCCCCTCTCCCCAGCACCTCCCAGATTGGCAAACTTTAACACAAAAAAATTTGCCCACATTCTCCCATCCCCTATGCACACATGTTAAGAGGTCAAAACCATGAGTAAACTATCTCCAAGGATATGTGTGGAGAGAGACAGTGGTGGTTGAAGAAAACAATGGCAGACCATAAGTGGAAAAGAAAGAGACAGCGGCAATGGGAGAGTAAAAGAATGAGACAAAAACAATGACAGTAGGACAGAGAGACAGTGGAAGTGGCAGAGAAGGTAAAGAAGAGTGAGAGAAAGGTATGAAGACAATGACGGTGTGAGAGACAGACAGGAGAAAGTGACAGTGGAAGAAAATGGAGACGGTGGGAGGAAGAGAAATATAGACGGTGACAGTGAGAGGGAGATACTAGGTATAAAGACTTCACTACAAAGAGAGATAAGAGAAAAGGAATTTAGAATGTTCTGTGTTGAAAGAACATGAATATGTTTGAAAGATAAATTTTTTTGGGAGGATGGTGAATGAGGATTGAGGTAGCTGGTTCCCCACATTTCTGTCAGAGTTGTTTACAGAGGAGTGTATTCTCCATTTTTAAGCTGGTTTCTATGACATTTACTTGCCCCATTTTGTAACTCCCAAGCTTCGATTGGTACAGTCTGCTGAATTCGAGAATAAGCCTTCTGTGGCTGACTAAGAATATTACAGGAGTTGTTGGTTATGCCTGTGAATACAAACATAAGCTCTGCCATTGGCCATTGGCTGCATTGCTGAAGCATCTGGTCGTGTAAAACTGCTGGAATTAGGCCTTACTTATTTATAATATATTTTTGTTATTCTGGTGCAAATGAAACTTTGATATATGTCAAAACATTGAAATTCATAAGGTCTTTTGTTAACCACTGTGCTAGACTTATGGGCATGTTGTTAATATGCACATATCCAAAGGTCGAAAAAACCATAGAAAGGTAAATCTGTGTGTGTGTGTGTGTGTGTGTGTGTGTGTGTGTGTGTGTGTGTGTGTGTGTGTCTGTGTGTGTGTATGTTTGGGGGGGAGGGGGGCAGGATCGCCTTAGTAGGGATCTGTTTCTACCCATGATGTTCTATAGCTTTTTCCGTAGTAAACTGTCAAAGACTTTGATGTAGACTATAAGTACGCAGTAGGTGCTGTGCTTTCACCCTGTTCTTTTATCAGTTACCTGTTTCATGATGATAACATTAGTAGCATAGAATCTAACCTAACAAAAACTGCTCTGTTCTTCTAGAAAGTCCCATGATTGTATGGAGTTGAGATTTCACTATTCTGATATAATGCTTGTATCCAGAGTCTGATAAACTGATTCCTCTGCGGTTATCAACTGCAACAGTTTCCTTCCATTGATTTCCCAGATGTATATCAAAATAGTCCCATGGTAAGGTTGTCTGCTACTGGAGCTTATCTATTTTGACTTTCATTTAGCTCAGTCTGTAATTCTTCTCAATCAATACCCCTGGTTTCATGTGCCAAAACTTCTCATCCTGGTCAAATGTATCACCTTCTGTCTGCCAAAATGTTCTGCATGCTACATGTAATCAGATGGTTTGTTGAAAGTAATGTGCGCATTGACATCTTCTTCCTTGTGGAGATGTTTCATTATTTTTTATTGTGAAATCTCTCTCTCATGTATCTTGTTGTATTTGATGTTTGACGTCTATGTGTCCCACAACTCATTGTTACAGTCTTTTCAGTCCTTTTGCTTGTAATTGGTATTCCTTCCAAATTCTCTTGTCTTTGTACTGACCTCCAATTTGCATAAATATGTCATTTGTTTCCTGTCTACCTTGCAAGACCACTCTGCCTCAGTGTTGTAAATTACTTTACTATGTTGTAAGTAGTTTCTCATCCTGTTGACATAAAGGTTTGTGGTAGGATAAGATACTATAATACTTGCTATCCATCTTTTCTCAGTAATTTCTCTGGTACTGCTACTTTTTTCTTGTAGCACTTAGTTTTCAGTGATATATCTGCTTTCTCCAAATACCGGTCACATTCTGTATCATAGACTTACATTTTGAAATAATTTTCTTAATTTTTCAGTTGACACGGTGTATTCACTGATAGATTTGAGATCTCTGGCTTTCCAAGCATTGTTGTTGTTGTTGTTGCGGTCTTCAGTCCTGAGACTAGTTTGATGCAGCTCTCCATGCTACTCTATCCTGCGCAAGCTTCTTCATCTCCCAGTACTTACTGCAACCTACATCCTTCTGAATCTGCTTGTTGTATTCATCTCTTGGTCTCCCTCTAAGATTTTTACCCTCCAAGCTGCCCTCCAATGCTAAATTTTGATACCTTGATGCCTCAGAACATGTCTTACCAACTGGTCCCTTCTTCTTGTCAAGTTGTGCCACAAACTCCTCTTCTCCCCAATTCTATTCAATACCTCCTAATTAGTTATGTGGTCTACCCGTCTAATCTTCAGCATTCTTCTGTAGCACCACATTTCAAAAGCTTCTATTCTCTTCTTGTCTAAACTATTTATCGTCCACGTTTCACTTCCATACATGGCTACACTCCATACAAATACTTTCAGAAACGACTTCCTGACACTTAAATCTATACTCGATGTTAACAAATTTCTCTTCTTCAGAAACGCTTTCCTTGCCATTGCCAGTCTACATTTTATATCCTCTCTACTTCGACCATCATCAGTTATTTTGCTGCCCAAATAGCAAAACTCCTTTACTACTTTAAGTGTCTCATTTCCTAATCTAATCCCTCAGCATGTAACCTCCCCCTCACTTATCGACCTTAATGACAGTGAAAAATTAAACCGCGTGTACCTAATGGAAATTTGGGAAAAGCAATTATCACCGAAGTTAATCTGTCGGTAAAGAGGGAGGAAACGGTTACATCTAAATGAAAGGAAAAATGCAAATGAAACTGGTGGATATTAATTTTGAAAAGGGGTAAAGTTAATAAAGAAAGTAAATGCGTGGCCATTACGTTAACAATTAACTAGCTGTAATTAGATATTAGAGATTTGGGGGAAATTACGGTCGCCAGTCCTATGGACAATTACTGTAGTAACTGAAAAAGAAAGGTTATTACACATATAATTAGCACTAGAAGTGTGGCAACTGAAGGTTGACACGTGAATTGTGAAAACTGAAAGATTGTCAGAAGTAATAAATTTCGCTACACTCTGACTTAATTTAGCAAAAGAATTAATAAAACCGGAAAGTGAAAGTTAATTTAGTGACTGAAATTAATAGTAGCTTTGTTTCTGAAGCACATCGAAATTCAGTAAAATACGATTAGTCTTGGGCTACCTCAATAATCATTTCAAAAGCTACTTGAATCTACGCAATTTAGAAATAAGAGATTTAGCTTTGAACTTGAATTAAATGATTCTGAACAATTAATAATAGTAAAATTTAATACTTACCAAGCTGAGCTGCAGTCACAGGTAAGCTAAAATACGGTAACAAAACTCGCACTCTTAATTTGTGCTTGTGTGATCTAAATATTGTAGCCAGCTACGAATACTTTAACTGAACTTTGAAATTAAAGCAGTGAAATGGAATATTACTTTAATGCTGGCATTTGAATTTCAACGACACTCGGGTTCATTCCGGAAAAGGAAGGGACCCTGCTTGGTAATGCAATTGGGACAATGAGCGAGAAATGTTCATGCTAATTTGCTGTAATTATAGTTATGCAAATGGAACAGTTTGAAAAGCTGAGGTCTGCCATACAGTCTAAAACTTTATGTGCTTCCAGTCTTCCTTGTTGGTTGATTGAAGGTTTCAAGCCGTCGATCGAGTAGGTGGCGACAGTCACTCATTGTCGGCCATCGCTGTTGCAGAAGCTGGATGTTGGCGTCCCTTCTTCTCGACACGGTCACCAGGTGAAACGGGCTCTAGATGTGCGCCAGCTAATGCTTCCCGTCCGCGACACCGTGTCAGAAACTATCATAGAAATTCGAGCGCAATTACATGCTGTGAAACCCCGAAAGCGTGGCAACTCGCAGGAGCATCACACAACACACCTGCTCCACTGCACTACTCCCGCCAGACCCCCCTGCTCTGCCCGCACTCCACGCCGCCGAGTTCACACTACCAAAGATCCTAAACACTTTTGTTCTCCACACAACCTATCGATGTATTCGTTCGACAGCATACTTTTCCCTAGGCAAGACCCAGCGTAAAATACAAATAATATTTACAAATCAAACCAATTATACGTCGGCATAGATGCATAAATATATATATACAAATAGTAAAACAATTACAATATATAAAGAGACAGAATTGTCATATCTTCAGGTGACAAAATAAGGAAAAGAATTTATAGTACAATAGATGGAAATAGGAGGATATGCATTTCCGGCGTTACAAACATCACCCGATTTAATTCGACTACATTCCATTATCCTCATTTTGTTTTTGTTGATGTTCATCTTATACCCTCCTTTCAAGACACTATCCATTCCGTTCAACTGCTCTTCCAAGTCCTTTGCTGTCTCTAATAGAATTACAACGTCATCGGTGAACCTCAAAGTTTTTATTTCTTCTCCATGGATTTTAATACCTACTTCGAATTTTTCTTTCGTTTCCTTTACTGCTTGCTCAATATACAGATTGAATAACGTCGGGGAGAGGCTACAACCCTGTCTCACTCCCTTCCCAACCACTGCTTCCCTTTCATGCCCCTCGACTCTTATAACTGCCATCTGGTTTCTGTACAAATTGTAAATAGCCTTTTGCTCCCTGTATTTTACCCCTGACACCTTCAGAATTTGAAACAGAGTATTCCAGTTAACATTGTCAAAAGCTTCCTCTAAGTCTACAAATACTAGAAACATAGGTTTGCCTTTCCTTAATCTTTCTTCTAAGTTAAGTCGTAGGGTCAGTATTGACTCACGTGTTCCAACATTTCTACAGAATCCAAACTGATCTTCCCCCAGGTCGGCTTCTGCCAGTTTTTCCATTTGTCTGTAAAGAATTCACGTTAGTATTTTGCAGCTGTGACTTATTAAACTGATAGTTCTTTGGGATTGGAATTATTACATTCTTCTTGAAGTCTGAGGGTGTTTCGCCTGTTTCATACATATTGCTTACCAGATGGTAGACTTTTGTCAGGACTGGCTCTCCCAAGGCCGTCAGTAGTTCTAATGGAATGTTGTGTACTCCCGGGGCCTTGTTTAGACTCAGGTCTTCCAGTGCTCTGTCAAACTCTTCACGCTATATGATATCTCCTATTTCATCTTCGTCTACATCTTCTTCCATTTCCATAATATTGTCCTCAAGTACATTGCCCCTGTATAGACCCTCTATATACTCCTTCCACCTTTCTGCTTTCCCTTCTTTGCTTAGAACTGGGTTTCCACCTGAGCTCTTGATATTCATACAAGTGGTTCTCTTTTCTCCAAAGGTCTCTTTAATTTTCCTGTAGGCAGTATCTATCTTACCCCTAGTGAGATAAGTCTCTACATCCTTACGTTTGTCCTCTAGCCATCCCTGCTTAGCTATTTTGCACTTCCTGTCGATCTCATTTTTGAGAGGTTTGTATTCCTTTTTGCCTGCTTCAGTTACTGCATTTTTGTATTTTCTCCTTTCATCAATTAAATTCAATATTTCTTCTATTACCCAGGGATTTCTACTAGCCCTCGTCTTTTTACCTACTTGATCCTCCGCTGCCTTCACTACTTCATCCCTCAAAGCTACCCATTCTTCCTCTCCTGTATTTCTCTCCCCCATTCCTGTCAATTGTTCCCTTATGCTCTCCCTTAAACTCTGTACAACCTCTGGTTTAGTCAGTTTATACAGGTCCCATCTCCTCAAATTCCTACCTTTTTGCAGTTTCTTGAGTTTTAATCTACAGTTCATAACCAATAGATTGTGGTCAGAGTCTACATCTGCCCCTGGAAATGTCTTACAATTTAAAACCTGGTTTCTAAATCTCTGTCTTACCATTATATAATCTATCTGATATCTTTTAGTATCTCCAGGATTCTTCCATGTTTACAACCTCCTTTTATGACTCTTGAACCAAGTGTTAGCTATGATTAAGTTATGCTCTGTGCAAAATTCTACCAGACGGCTTCCTCTTTCATTTCTTACCCCAAATCCGTATTCATCTACTATGTTTCCTTTTCTCCCTTTTCGTACTCTCGAATTCCAGTCTCCCCTGACTATTAAATTTTCGTCTCCCTTCACTACCTGAATAATTTCTGTTATCTCATCATACATTTCATCAATTTCTTCATCATCTGCAGAGCTAGTTGGCATATAAACTTGTACTACTTCCAAGCATAGTGACAAATATTTTTATGACTGAAGAACAAGTTCCCAATGTATATATACAGTGTTATTGTAGATCACAAGGCATTTATTAACATGAGTATAGTCATAAGATATCCTTCAGTAACAGAAGATATTCTTGAGCTTAACTGCCACTTCAGATACCTCACTATGTCCAGAATTCTACATAGAAGTTACAACTTCTTGGAATACTGTAGTAGCTCACTGCTAGCTGCAACACATATAGAATGCCAGTAAATCATATACACATGTGAAAGCAAGTGGTAGACATGAAACGACATCCAGAATCCTACCAAATGCTTTCTCAGAAAATTATTTTGAATGATTAATTCAGGACTCTGCTCAAAGCAGACCTCATAGCAACAAATATCGTGAGCAAATAGAGAACATCATGATGGATACAGGGATTAATGACCATAATGTCATTGTTGCAAGACTGAATAACATAACATGCAAACCCACAAGAACTAAACACAAAATATATGTATTTAAAAAAGCGGATGAAACTTGACTTGATGCCTTCCTAAGAGACAGTCTCCACTTGTTCCAGTCCGACTATGTAAGCAGAGACCAGATTTGGTTTAAATTCAAAGAAATAGTTTCAACAGAAATTGAAAGAGATGAACCAAATAAATTTGTAAGAGATGGTACTTATTTCCCATTGTACACTAAACAGGTCAGAACACTATTTTAGAAGCAATGAAAAAATTATGCCAAATTTAAAAGAATGCGACAGCTCCAGTATTGATGAAGATTCACAGAAACTCAAAATTCAGCAGTCTTCAGTGCAATATGCTTTTAATAGTTTCCACAACAAATCTCAAAATCTGGCAGAAAACCCAAAGAGGTCTGGTCGTGTCAAATGCAAGATGCAACCAATACCTTCACTGTGCAGTGACAATGGCAATATTATTGATGACAGTACCACTAAAGCATTGTTACTAAAGACAGTTTACCAAAATTTCTTCATTAAAGAAGGCAAAATATATATTCCAGAATTGGAATCAAGAACAAGTTCCAATGTGGCTAAAATAGTGTAGCGAAGCTGTTTAAATCACTTAACAAAGGGAAGACTTCTGGCCCAGATTGTACATCAGTTAGGTTCCTTTCAGTGTATGCTGATACAGTAGATCCTTACTTAGCAGTCATGTACAGCTACTCACTAGTCAAAACATCCATATTCAGTGGCTGGAAAGTTGCACAGGTCACACCAATACTTAAAAAAGAAAATATGAGTAATCCAATGAATTACAGACCCATATCACTAATGTCAATTTGCAGTAGGATTTTGAAACATATACTGTGTCTGAATGTTGATTACTTCTAAGAAAGTGATTTACTGACAAGTAACTAACACTAATTCAAAACATAATATTCTTGTGAAACACAACTAGCTCTTTGTTCTCATGAAGTAATGAGTTCTATCAACAGCAAATATCAAATTAACTCCAAATTTTTAGATTTCCTCAAGGGTTTTGACATCTTTCCTCACAAATGACTTCTAAGCAAATTGCATGCCTAGGGAGTATCGTCCCAGTTGGGCAACTGGATTTCTGATTTCCTGCCAGAAAGTCACGATTCCTAGTAACTCATGGAAAGTCATTGAGTACAACAGAAGTATTATTTTGCATGCCCACATTGAAGTATTGTAGGCCCACTGCTGTTCCTGATCTACATAAATAGTTTATGAGACAATTTGAGCAGCCCTCTTACACTGCTTGCAAATTTACTGTCATGCAAACTCATCAGTTCGATCAAAATCTGTTGCAAAATGATTTCGACAAGAAATATATGTAATGGGAAAAGTGACCTAAAGATTGAAAAATACGAAGTCCTCTATATGACTACTGAAAGGAATCCGCTAATTTTTGGTTACACTATAAATTACACAAATCTAAAGGCTGTGAATTCAACTAATTACTTGAGTTTACAATTACAATAACTTAAACTGGAATTATCATATAACTAATAAGTTTGTTTTTTCAACACAAAAATGATAATTTCTGATCTTCACACATTATATCAATGCATGCTTATATATTTCAAGTTATAAAGTCTCTTTGTATGTCAACTAAACCTTTGTATATATGAACTAAAATCTATGACAGTGTATCAAAACTGATTGTTAGGTGGGCAGCAAACAAGCAAATAAACAAACAAATGAATAACAAAAAAAAAAAATATTGTTGTGGGGAAAGAGAACCAAAGACTGTGATTCATTGGCATAACATTTAAAAAATACAAAAGGTCTGCTAAAGAGACTGCTTACACTATGCTTGTCCATCCGTTTCTGGAGTACTGCTGCATGGTGTGGGATCGGCATCAGATAGAATTGATGGAGGACATCAAAAAAGTTGAAAGAAGGGCAGCTCTTTTTGTATTATCGTGAAATTGGAGTGGCAATTTTGGTTGCCCGAGGATCTCTTCAAGAAAGATCAATCACCAACTTTTTCATATGTATGCAAAAATAATTTGATAGTGCACACCTACCTAGGGAGAAATGATCATCATAATAAAATAAAAGAAATCAGAGCTTGTACAGAAAGATTTAAGTGTTTGTTTTTCCCATGTATTGTTGAAGAGTGAATAGCAGAGAAAAGGCTTGAAGGTGGTTTGCTGGATGCTCTGCCATGCATTTAACTGTGAACTGAAGAGTAATCATGTAGATGTAGATGCAGATGTAGATGAAAGAAATACAATGATGTTGCATCATCAATTTATTAATAATAGTACAAATGATTTTTTTTGAATAATAATAATTACACTAAGACTAGAATAAAACTCACATTGATTAAGTGTAATTGTTTCTTTCAACAGGCAGCGGAGAAACAAGTAACTGAACTGAGTGGTGAACTAACAGGCGTGGATCACAAAGTGGCAGAATTGCGACAGCAGTTGAACTTGTACACTAGAGAAGCAGCAGAACTTGAGATAAAACTTTCACATGCTCATAAAACAATTGCTTCAGCTGAGGGACTTCTACAAAAACTTGGAGATGAGTTTCAAAGATGGACAGAACAGGTTTGTTGGTGTAGTTTCATGGTATTCAAAAGTAAAAACATCATTTATACAGAACAGTGAATGAACAGTAACTTGTCTGCTACTGGTGCAGTGAAAACGTTTTATAAGGCTGAGACAGAGTTAAGAATTTGTGAGAAACTTCTTGACTCTCCAAGGAAAGAGAAACAATAGTTTTATAGTTTGATTTGACTATGGTGATATTTTTCAGAAAGCACCTTAAATACAAAACAGTAAAAATACTATTATTCATTATCTCAAGGCTAATCCTTATTCTTAATACTGATACTGATGTTGAAATTAATACAAAATCCTTCTGAGGAGGGAAAAACATTTTGCTGGAATATGTTTGAGCAGTTGAGCAAAGGGGTGGGGGGTAAGGGTAATACCCACACCATATATATATTTTACAGCAGAAAAAATCTGTTACAGACCCCAATGATTTTTGCAAGGAACTTAGTTAATATTTCATTGAAATCAATGTCAAAAATCATCCAGCAACCCAATACTGATTGGTAGGTGATATGGTAATCATACTCTGTGTAAATGAATCCATATATTTGGTACCTGAGGTCAATACCAGTGATGGATTCCCAAAACTGTGCCCATAGGGAGTTTCTTTTATTGTAAATATATAACCTGGGGGACTTGAAAGAAACAGTGAGATTGATGCCCAGTGCTAACATATGAAGTTTTTCAAAAATACTTTTACATATTTTGGGGAAAGGTTGTGTATACCAAAATGAGAAGAAAAAGTTCATGTAAACAAATGTCTGAAAGTTGATGTTCAGTGGCTTTCCAGATACAATATATGAAGGGCTTATTTCAGTAGTGGTACAAGTCCATTACCTCCACTTTTCTGTCTATGATGCTTCTGAAATTAATGATCCAAACAAACAGAAAGAAAGATTCATCTCTAGCAAGAAGCCATATACTTGAATATTTCTGGTACCTCAACTGCAGATTTTTCAGCACTCATTTAACTTCAGGACTCTGTATCTCAAAATGAACAAAAATGGACTTGGACCACTATTTAAATAAGCCCTTCATATCAACTTCACTTACCCTTGCACTCATCCTATACTAGATGGCACTTTCTTGCCAGGCAGACTTGTTTACATTTTTCATTTACTAGGATCCAACATGTCCATTGTGTACAGGTAATGAATTAACTGAAAGTGCTCTACTAAAACCTGGCAGGATATACACTTTGCAAGCAGACAGACACAATTTTTGTATATAGTCACATGAACGGTAATGGATGTGAGGCTGCAGGCTGTATCATATGGCACTTCCAGACTAAAGACAGCCATGTCAGCCAACCTTTGGTGCCACATAATGTCGAGTTGCTGAGACAGGATACGTAGTGCCACAGACTATTTCTGAGGAAGACCATATATTAGTCATATGCATAACCAGGAAGAGCACGTTCCACAGGTTGTCGAAGAATAGCCAGGTATCAGCATAAGACAAGGGGCCCTGGCACCTGGTACACCCCCAAGTTCAGTATGGGGGATACTTCATGAGCAACTTATGTATCCATATCATTTTCAATGTGCCCAGGGTCTTACTCCTGCTGAACACCCACCAAGGCGAACTTTTGCTGATGGACTGTTGCACAAACTGGCAGTACATTGTTTGTGTGTTTGTGTCTTCAGATTTGTTTACAAATGAGGAATCATTCAGGAGAGATGAAATAACAAATTTCCATGACCAACAAATAAGGGCCAATTACAATCCTTCTGCTAAAATACAGGCTAGACATCAGCATCATTTGAAGATTAATGTGTGGGCTGGAATCGAAGTTAACTGATAGGGCCATATGTTCTCCAAGCAATTAATCTTATAGGTACTCTCTACAGGGACTTCATCCAGACCAGCCTCCAAGACCTGTTAAAATACATGCCACTGCAAATAAGTAGAAACATGTGGTTTATGGATGATGGAGCTCCAGCACATTTCAGTCTGTGTTCGAGATGCACTGGCTGGTATCTGCTGTGAGAGATTGGTAGGTAGAGAAGGACCTGCATGTTCTCCAACCTCTGTCTTTTTGCATGATTATTTTTGGGGTATCTTAAACAATTGGTCTATTCAGCAGACCACCTGAATGCAGAAACTCTTCATCAACCTGTCACAGAAGCCTGCAAAAATATTCAAAACCATTAGGGAGTATTTGAAAGGAAGCGACAGTCAGTTCATTGTGCAGGTGTAAATGATGTTTCACTATTATATATTTTATAATGACTTTGACTAACAACTTTTTACTTAGGATTCATTGAGCGCACAGGAGATGTTGAGCATTTACAATGAGTTTATGTGTTGATTAGCTGCAATCACCTAAATTGTCAACTCATTAATAACTTGAAAATGAAGGATTTTCAGACATGTGTTAATATGAACTTTCTTTCTTGTTTTGGTGTAAGGAACCTGTCCCCGAAGTTTGTAAAATTATTTTTGAAACAACCTGTACTGCACTCTAATAACATCGATGAATTTGAAGTACTTAATATATTACACACCATTGTAAATATATTCTAGGGACAGTCCGTACGACACCACAGAGAGGCTTGGTAGTTATGGGCCACATGTATCTTTTCAGTGGCAGCAAGAGTGAAGATTTCCAATGTTTGCATCAGTTGTGTTCCACATTGTCATGGCATTTTTGGAACTTTCAGAGGGGAAGCAGCTCTTCTATTAAGCACCGGTGTTTCAATGACATTTGTAGTTGTTGATGGCATTGTATATTAAGTGTATCGTACTGAATTAGCGCACCATCAGATTTAAAACTAACATTTGGAATTCTGTAAGGATTGTGGTACACCATCAATCAGTTTAATACAATGTTCAAGGGATGTATAACTTGCTTTGAATAATTATCTCATTGGACACTATATAGGAATAAGCCACATGTTAAATCTTATTAAAGATCATATAGGAGAGTACTTGGCCAATGCAATACACTATAACATAACACAAAATAATATAACAAAATTTATACCTGGTTACATTAATAACTTGCTGGGGACTATATTACGGGAAAAAACTATGACATAAGATAATTAAAAGTGAGCTCTTTCTAAAGAAATTTTGGTCTTATGTCAAAGCGGTAGGTGGATCAAAACAAAATGTCCAGACACTCTGTGACCAAAATGGTACTGAAACAGAGGATGACAGACTAAAGACCGAAATACTAAATGTCTTTTTCCAAAGCTGTTTCATAGGGGAATACTGGACTGTAGTTCCTTCTCTAGATTGTCTCACAGATGACAAAATGGTAGATATCAAAATAGATGACAGAGGGATAGAGAAACAATTAAAATCGCTTAAAAGAGGACCTGATGGGATACCAGTTCGATTTTACACAGAGTACGTGAAGGAACTTGCCCCCTTCTTGCAGCGATGTACCGTAGGTCTCTAGAAGAGCGTAGCATTCCAAAGGATTGGAAAAGGGCACAGGTCATCCCCATTTTCTAGAAGGGATGTCGAACAGATGTGCAGAACTATAGACCTATATCTCTAACGTCTATCAGTTGTAGAATTTTGGAACACGTATTATGTTCGAGTATAATGACTTTTCTGGAGACTAGAAATCTACTCTGTATGAATCAGCATGGGTTTCGAAAAAGACGATCATGTGAAACCCAGCTCGCACTATTTGTCCACGAGACTCAGAGGGCCATAGACACGGGTTCCCAGGTAGATGCCATGTTTCTTGACTTCCGCAAGGCGTTCGATACAGTTCCCCACAGTTGTTTAATGAACAAAGTAAGAGCATATGGACTATCAGACCAATTGTGTGATTGGATTGAAGAGTTCCTAGATAACAGAACGCAGCATGTCATTCTCAATGGAGAGAAGTCATCCGAAGTAAGAGTGATTTCAGGTGTGCCGCAGGGGAGTGTCGTAGGACCATTGCTATTCACAATATACATAAATGACCTTGTGGATGACATCGGAAGTTCACTGAGGCTTTTTGCGGATGATGCTGTGGTATATCGAGAGGCTGTAACAATGGAAAATTGTACTGAAATGCAGGAGGATCTGCAGAGAATTGACGCATGGTGCAGGGAATGGCAATTGAATCTCAATGTAGACAAGTGTAATGTGCTGTGAATACATAGAAAGAAAGATCCCTTATCATTTAGCTACAATATAGCAGGTCAGCAACTGGAAGCAGTTAATTCCATAAATTATCTGGGAGTACACATTAGGAGTGATTTAAAATGGAATGATCATATAAAGTTGATCGTCGGTAAAGCAGATGCCAGACTGAGATTCATTGGAATAATCCTAAGGAAATGCAATCCGAAAACAAAGGAAGTAGGTTACAGTACGCTTGTTCACCCACTGCTTGAATACTGCTCAGCAGTGTAGGATCCGTACCAGGTAGGGTTGATAAAGAGATAGAGAAGATCCAACGGAGAGCAGCGTGCTTCATTACAGTATCATTTAGTAATCGCGAAAGCGTTACGGAGATGATAGATAAACTCCAGTGGAAGACACTGCAGGAGAGACGCTCAGTAGCTCGGTGTGGGCTTTTGTTGAAGTTTCGAGAACGTACCTTCACTGAGGAGTCAAGCAGTATATTACTCCCTCCTACGTATATCTCGCGAAGAGACCATGAGCATAAAATCAGAGAGATTAGAGCCCACACAGAGGCATATCGACAAACCTTCTTTCGGCGTACAATACGAGACTGGAATAGAAGGGAGAACTGATAGAGGCACTCAAGGTACCCTCCGCCACACACCGTCAGTTGGCTTGTGGAGTAAGGATGTAGATGTAAATGTAGATGTAGACTACAACATAGTGACAAGACATAAAATGAATATTCATATCAACTATTTTAAGCATAATCCAGAAATAGTGGAACAATTCATAGAATAAATGGAAAAGTAAAAATAAAATGAGAATTTGAGCAGAAAGAATAGTGCCAGAATTTTGAAACCAGTAGAGAGACAGCAACCACATTTACATTCATTAACTGCTTGAAGAGCTACATAGTGTAACAGAATCATTTTCCCTTGTAAGAGTCCGATAGACTCTCACATTGCCAGAAGATCAGTGATCAGACCAAATATTACACCCTCCTATTTCCCACCTCCCTCAAAACTTAATCACACTCTCTCTCTCTCTCTCTCTCTCTCTCTCTCTCTCTCTCTCACTCAAGGTAAAATGGGTAAAATGTTCCACTCTTGTTAATCTGTGCTCATGATTAAATTTGGTTGAACAGCAATGAGATTTATTTCCATCCAGTAAATTCCTTTTTTCTAAATTGAAATCCATGTGAGATGTCTTATGCCACTCAGTAACAATTATGATTTATTGTTGACTCATACACAATGTTAGTGATAGTGTATACTCTGCTGAAACTAGATCATATGCTGTGATGACTACTCTCTACAAGGGTGTCACAAATACTTCTACAATACAGTTATATATTCAGTGACTGCCAGTGGTATCAATGTTCTAGTGATAGCAGTCCATTCCCATGAATTTCTGGAGCCAGGACAGTCACAACATCACTTGTTGCCATCATCCATCACAGCTGCATGTACTGTGAATACAAACCTGGACACCATGCATTTTATGGTACTGAGAACTGCTTTTTGAGTGATTAAAACCCAGTTTGCTGCTTTATCTGTTAAACAGCCCCAGAATCGCATCTGTATAAGGATATATATGATGCCTGGAAACCTATGGGATAAGGCTGTGAGATTTTTGGATGCAGTGATAAAACCCAATGAACACAGATTTGAGAAACAGTTACAATCATTCTAATTAAGTAAGGCACCATGGCCTTAAGGGATCCTTATCAGATTTTGTAAAGAATTTTCAGCTGAGTTAACCCTCATTTTAAACATAATATACTGTATACATTTTGATCAAAGTACTGTGGCCCGTGCTTGATAAAGTGCATAGATCACACCTGTCTACAAGAGGTGTAACAAAAGTGATGTAAACAACTGCTGTCCAGTCTCACTGATATCTGTCTATTGTATTCTTCTGGAACTTATTCTGAGTTCAAATGTAATGAACTAACAGAATGGCCTTTTCCATGCCAACTGGCATGGTTTCTGGAATGGAAACGGGGATAATATGAAACCCAATTTCTGGTTTACTTACATGATATCCTGAAACGTATGGATCAAGAAAATAATTATGTGCAGTTTTTCTTGACATTATGAAAGTATTTGACTTAGTACTCACAAGAATTTATTAACAAAAGTATGATTATATGTGCTATCATCTGGGTGTACAACTTCACAGGAATTTGAAATGGAATGATGACATAGAGTGGGTTGTAGGTGAGGCAGGTGGTAGAGTTGAGTTTATTGGTAGGATACTGGGAAAATACAATGAGTCTATAGAGGAAAAACTTATGCATCCCATCTTAGAATGTTGTTCAAGTGTGCTAGACACAAACCAAATACAACTAACAGTGAATATTGAACATATGTAAAGAAGGGTGTCTGCTATGTTCACAGGTTTGTTTGACTCATGGGAAAGTGTCATGGATAAGATTTCTGAAGATAGATGCAAATTATATTGCAATAGCCTGCTCACAAAATTTCAAGAGCCAGTACTAAATGAAATATCGAGAGATATTCTTCAGCTCCATACATATCGCTCCTGTAAGAACCATGGAGAAAAGATTGTACTAATTATTGTGTGCACAGAGCCAAGCAGTAATTCTTCCAATACTCCATGAGCAGTTGGAAGAGACTCTTAACATTTGTGGTTTGCAGAGTATGGTTGTAGGCAAAGATGTAGACAGAAGGGGTGCGTGAGAAATACATATAAACTGGGAGGAAAGAGAGCTCTGAACTGCCACTGTTGGTGGCAAATTAGGTTACTTCTGACCAGTGGTACAGAATAGAAGAATCTTGGTGTATGAGAATGCAGGTCTATAACTGGGACAAGACCAAACAATCAGAAAGAAACCCACATATAAGAAGAGTGGCCAAGTCTTTTATCACATAGTCATCCAAGATGTAAGCATGCATCTGTGCCCATAATGATCTTTGCTGGCTGACTTACTGGCATGAAATATGGATAGGAACCACATCAAGATGCCGAATGATGGCAGTGTGCACCTGATATGTTTATGAGTCTGTGAACTTATGTTCCCAGGCCAACAGCTGAACCAAAGCTTTTTAACTGCATCAAAAGGAAGCACTGTCCCTTATCACTGGAGTTCATAACATCCTGCAGCACTCCAAGCTAGGGGGCTACACAGGTGTGCAAAACCAAAGGATGAAAGTAACTTTTGCATCATGTGTCACTGTCAAGATACACAGCTTGAATAAACTTGGATCATACATAGAAATAAATGCTGCAGTGTAGTACAGAAGATAACTGAAAGAAATATGCACCGAGACAGACAGAAATGATACTTTTAGTCAAAGACAATAAAAGGCTGTGTGATCACCAGAGATGGCAACAAATGCTGTGCAATGTGTTCTCCTGCTGGCCATAAGATTGGTAACTAGCTTTTTTGATAGGGCATTCCATTCTTCCACCAGCGTGATTGACAACTGCTGGATGGTTGTTGGTGTTTGTGGATTTCCCCAATGCATTCCATACGTGCTCATTGGGATTTAACTAGGAATCTGGTACCAGTCCATTTGCTGAATATCGTCTCATTCCAGGAGCTCCTCCACCAGAACAGTTTGATGTGATTGGACTTTGTCATCCACCAAAATGAAGTTAGGGCAAAATGCACTCTTGAAAAGGTGCACATGGGGAAGGAGTTCAGTGTCACAATGTTGTAGACCTGTGAGTGTACCATGTTCAGAGATTTGCGATGGTGCCAAGAGCATAGGCACTGGACCAATGAGGAGTGTGTTGTGTGCTCTTCTCAGATGAGAGCAGATTCAGTCTCCATAGTGATTGTGGACAGAAACAGATGAGAAGACATAATGCACCCAGGAATGTTGTCAAACATGATCATTCTGGTGGTCTGGATGGTATAGTGTGGGAAGGCATAATGTTGCTTGGGCATATTGACCTCCAACTCACTGGACAACATTATTGTATAATTGTATTCCATACCTATGTGTCTTTTCTGTGGTGCATTTGACCCTGAACTCACTTTTGTGGATGAAACTGTTGGACCATATTGAACAATGCAAGTGAAATATCTCTTGCAATGAGAGATATTCAGTGATTGGACTGGTTTGCTTATATCTCCAACTTCAAACCCTTCGATCAAGTGTAGGTTGTGTTGGGAAGATGAATTGCAACACATCCACAGGTGCCAATGGCCATCAAGCACTTGTCAGTCACTCTGCTGGAGTAATGGAACACCTTACCACAAGATCTCCTCACCACCTGGAGACTGGTGTTGGAGCTCATAGCACAGCAAGCATTGCCAACCACGGTGAACACTAATCTATTAGGAAACATATCCTACTTTCAATGAAACATCATGCAACAGTTATTTTCCTCTTTAAGTTTTGCAGGCCAGTGTATATATAATGACACCTGCTACTGCAGTCAGGAGCCCACAAGGAATAGTTAAGATATAGTCTTCATAGTTCATTAATACAGACTGGGTAAGGATTCCAGGCGTTCGAGAAAGTGGCTGGTGTCTTTGATGAAGGATGGGAGACTGCATGTAATGGGTTGAAGGTGTTGATCTACGTAGGCAGAGATACATTCTGTGGGGGCTTGGTAACCAGCTACAATGGGACGGCCGGGATGATTGGTTTTGTGAAGTTTAGGAAGAAGGTAGAAGATTGGGGTGCGGGGTGTTGGTGGGGTCAGGAGGTTGATGGAGTCAGGTGAAAGGTTTTGTAGGGGGCCTAAGGTTCTGAGGATTCCTTGAAGCTCCGCCTGGACATCAGGAATGGGATTACCTTGGCAAATTCTGTATGTAGTGTTGTCTGAAAGCTGACGCAGTCCCTCAGCCACATACTCCCGACGATCAAGTACCACAGTCGTGGAACCCTTGTCCGCCGGAAGAATGACGATGGATCGGTCAGCCTTCAGATCACGGATAGCCTGGGCTTCAGCAGTGGTGATGTTGGGAGTAGGATTAAGGTTTTTTAAGAAGGATTGAGAGGCAAGGCTGGAAGTCAGAAATTCCTGGAAAGTTTGGAGAGGGTGATTTTGAGGAAGTGGAGGTGGGTCCCGTTATGACGGAGGACAGAACTGTTCCAGGCAGGGTTCAATTTGGATAATGTCTTGGGGAGTTGGATCATTAGGAGTAGGAGTAGGATCATTTTTCTTCGTGGCAAAGTGATATTTCCAGCAGAGAGTATGGGTGTAGGACAGTAAATCTTTGACAAGGGCTGTTTGGTTGAATCTGGGAGTGGGGCTGAAGGTGAGGCCTTTGGATAGGACAGAGATTTCGGATTGGGAGAGAGGTTTGGAGGAAAGGTTAACTACTGAATTAGGGTGTTGTGTTTCCAGATTGTGTTGATTGGAATTTTGAAGTTTTGGGGGGAGTGGAGCTGGAAGTGGGAGATTGAGTAGATGGGAGAGACTGGGTCTGTGTGCAATGAGAGGAGGTTGAGGTTTGCTGGAAAGGTTGTGAAGAGTGAGTGAGTTGCCTTTCCGGAGGTGGGAAACCAGGAGATTGGATAGTTTTTTGAGGTGGAGGGTGGCACGCTGTTATAATTTGCGGTTGGCCTGTAGGAGGATGCTCTGAACAGCCAGTGTGGATGTGGGAGAGGAAAGATTGAGGACTTTTATTAAGGATAGGAGTTGACGGGTGTGTTCATTGGCTGAGTTGATGTGTAGGTGAAGGATTAGGTGGGTGAGGGCAAGGGATTGTTCAGTTTGGAACTGGTATAGGGACTGATGGAAAGAAGGGTTACAGCCAGAGATGGGAACTTTAAGTGTGAAGCCTTTGGGGGTAATGCCAAATGTCAGACAAGCCTGAGAAAATAGAATATGGGAGTGTAATCTGGCTATGGCGAAGGTATGTTTGCGGAGGGAATGTAAATAAAACTTAATGGGGTCATTGTGGGGATGTTGTGAGGGTGACATGGTATTAGAAGGTGGAAAGTGTAACATGAGGCTGAAATGAAAATGAAAATAAAAATATATGGGGAGAGATAAAGGTGAACTAGAAAGCAACTGGAGATCTGGTGTGAAAAAAGGCGAAAAAGTGTTGTTTATAGCTGGGCTATGTTGATCCTGTGGTGAACTTGAGTTGGTAGACAACGATGTGCACAAAGGTTAGGTGGTTGTGTTGCCGCTGAAACACGTTAAAGGACGGAGCAATTAGGGAAAATTTCGAAAAAACAGCGTGTAAATGTATTAAAAGGAGTGGTTTTGTGGTGGCAGATTGTGAAAATGAGGCTAACAATTGTCTGACAAAGAAATAATGACGTTAAAACCTGTGGGAAGCGGCTAAAACAGATGAGTGATGTGGGAAAAACGTAAATGGAAAAAAAGCGAAAGTTATTAGAAGTAGCTGAAATGGCTGCTTAATAGCTGAAAGGAACTGTTTGTGAACTGGAAAGGGTGGATTTTATAGCAGCGGTAGTGTTGAAAGGTTATGGTTTGGAAGTGGGTTACGTATTATTGAGTATATATAGGTGGGATAAAATTGTATGGTGGATTCGGCAAAGAGGAGAAGGTGAATACAAAGTGAAAGTAGTTGCAAAAACAGAAAGAGAAAATAATATGACAGGAAAGATTTCGAAATGCAACAGTGACAATAACAAACGTAATTGTTGGGTTCAAATTAATGATATGAATATAATAGAGGGAAACATTCCACACGGGAAAAATATATCTAAAAACAAAGATGATGTGACTTACCAAACGAAAGTACTGGCAGGTCGATAGACACACAAACAAACACAAACATACACACAAAACACAAGCTTTCGCAACAAACGGTTGCTTCATCAGGAAAGAGGGAAGGAGAGGGAAAGATGAAAGGATGTGGGTTTTAAGGGAGAGGGTAAGGAGTCATTCCAGTCCCGGGAGCGGAAAGACTTACCTTAGGGGGAAAAAAGGACGGTATACACTCGCGCACACACACACACACGCACATATCCATCCGCACATACGCAGACACAAGCAGACTTTTATAAAGGCAAAGAGTTTGGCCAGAGATGTCAGTCGAGGTGGAAGCACAGAGGCAAAGATGTTGTTGAAAGACGGGTTAGGTATGAGCGGCGGCAAATTGAAATTAGCAGAGATTGAGGCCTGGCGGATAACAAGAAGAGAGGATATACTGAAGGGCAAGTTCCCATCTCCGGAGTTCTGACAGGTTGGTGTTAGTGGGAAGTATCCAGATAACCCGGACGATGTAACACTGTGCCAAGATGTGCTGGCCGTGCACCAAGGCATGTTTAGCCACAGGGGGTAGGTCAACAGAATAGTGAGTGATGTCCAACACAGACACCCTTGCAGGTACTTGTTTCATAGGATAGGGATTCTTATTACATCCTCGCAGTATATGTTTTCCTTGTTGATCTTTGTCCGTAGTAACTTTCCTCTTTACAAAGACTACAGTGAATATTGTGACTACAAATGAGAACGGAAACAGTCAGCACATTGAATAAAAAAACTCTTAACCTGATTCAAAAAGGAGTTTATTACTCCGGCATTGTGCTGTTTAATGCACTCCCACCACATATCAAATGCCTTGATAAACAACTGCCAAAATTGAAACAAATTCTGAAAGATTACTTTTCATACAATCAGTGGATTTATGAGAGCAAATGGAAGTCACCACTAAACTCACAATTGTTTTAGGAATATTTTTACTTAATTTTATTTTGAGCACTATCATAGGCACATGTAAATGTGAGTTTAGGTATTCATGTATCGATTCATTGTAATATTTAGCTTAACTTTGCTTTCTTGTATATTATTGATCCTTCCATGGTGTAACACAAGTTTCTGTTGATTTAATACGTGTTCTTCATTTGATATTATATTTAGATTGTGTCTTTTACTATATTTATATAACTTATATTTGAAGTATGTACAAATTGACACATTCCATATCATTGGGATTCACTTGCTATCTGGATCTACAGAATATGAATTAAATAAATACTTGTAATAAATAAATGTAGGACAGGAAGTACACTACATAATTTTCCAAGCATGGGGCTAACATAAGTATCACACTACAGTAGTTGGAAACCAGTGTGAGGCCTACAAGTATTACTGCATAAGAGACATTGTGTCATCGTGGATCTGACGAAATGAGCTTTTTCAGTAGACATTGCTACACTAATGCCATACAACTTCTTCCCATTACAATTTTGACCTGAAACCACAATCATTATTACATTCATAGAGCATTCATCAGAATGTATTTCCACCAAGGCCATTCTGTTAAAATAAAATATTTAGCTGTCACTGGTAGATTTATGAAATCTGAGGACTGAATGGTGAATATCTTTGAAGCTCTGAAGTATTACGTCCCTATGCAGTGCCTTACTGATCCATCTGGAGATGGGAAATATGTTTGTCATTACTCTACAATATAGACCTAAATTTCTCTGAATTTCACCATCTGGGTCATTATTTAGGAAGCATATTACAAGGAAAGAAAGTTTTTCTTCCTTACATTGGAATGTTGAGAGTATGTTTGTCGGTGCTGCATAACCTATTTCTTACTATGTCTACCATTGGAATTTGGTGAGTATTACTGTGATAATTTTATGCCAGTTATTTCACTGTAAAATAAATCTGCCCTCATTTCTTAGAAACTGTTTGTTGTGGCATGTTAGTGTATGAGTATTTTCCAAGCTTCAACTATGTCCTTATGCTGTGCCACGTTTAATCAGAACTGATCTGTTCAGAGGCAGTGAATGAGTTTTATTGCTAGCATATTCTTGTACTCAATCAGAAAATATTATGTATGAGCTCAGTAAGAAAAGAAATTAGACGGATGCTGTAATTTTGAAAACTAATGAAATACAGTAGAGTCTTGATAGTTTGAGGTGAATGGGATCAGAACCACCTCAAACTATCGAAAACTCGGACTATCGAAATTTAAATGGGAGAAAGAAATATTATGATATTGTAAGTAATTCAAGTCAAAATATGAACTTTATTAGAATAAAAGTATTTACACGTGCATTTGCATTGGCAGAATAACAATAATTATTTATTTAGACAAGTAATAGTGAAGTGTCTTTTGTTTGGTGAAGCTGCAACTTTTCCTCGCGGCAATGTCATGCCACCATCTCAGGAGCCGCAGGTCAGTTGGTGTCGCCTCAGGCTGTTGTTCCACGTAGCATATGGCGGCCTCAAGAGCAGCTTAGCCATCGGTGTAATTCATCATCGGTGCAGCCTCTGCCTCGTCATCCTTGTCACTCTCACGCTGCGATGGAATGTTAACCATGTCAATTATAGAAGAGTCTGTCACTTCCAACTGTTCATCCGAATTTAACCACTCGCCTACTTCCATCTCTTCTGCCTCTTCACACCCTGACAATCTTCTGATTAAATTACACAATGGTTGATCATCCTCATCTGCTAAATCTTCAGTTTCTGTGTCTGGCATACTTTCCTGTAGAATTTTCCTCCATGACTTAAAAATTGTGTCTGACTTTATTTCGCTCCAAGATTCGCTAATCCAGTACACGACGTCCTTCAAAGTCACTTTCTTCAAAGCTCCTGCAATTCTTTTGTTGTCTTTGGAATGCAGAATTGACTGTAGCAATCGCCGTTGATACTTTTTTTTTAGACATTCCAGAATGCCCTGATCCATGGGCTGAATGAGACAGGTAACCAATTGTTGGGAAAAACAAGGCGCGGATACTGCCGCACTGCAGTTCTCCTGCACTTGGATGTGAGGACGCATTATCCATGACAAAATTGCTTTCCGTGGCAGTCCCGTTTCTTTTAAAAAAATTCTTGCAGTCTGGTACAAATGAGTTAAAAAACCAGTCCTTGAAGATTTCCTGGTACATCCAGGCATTATTCTGATGTACATAGACAACCGGAAGAGCTGAGATGGATACATTCTTGAATGCTCTTGGCTTGGCAGACTTCCCAATCACAACTAGTTTTAGTTTGCGGTTTCCAGTTGCATTTGAAGCTGCATAACTGTGAGCCGCCCTTTGCTTTTTTTGTGCCCAGGAGCACTTTTTTCTTCACAAGAAGCAAGTGTTCTTGCTGGTAACATTTTAAAATTCAGCCCAGTTTCGTCACAGTTATATATTTGTTCATTAGACAAATTTTCGTCAGTTATGATTTTTTTAAACTCAACGATAAATTCTGAAACGGCCTAAGCGGCACCAGAGAGTTTTTCTCCACATACGCCTAGTTGACGCACTCCATACCTCTCTTCCACTTGTTGAGCCACCCCACACTAGTGGCGAAATTGTAATCTCCTTCCTGCAGTTGGTTTCTAAAAAACAAAGCTTTTTCTTGTAAGTTTGGGCCAGAAATCGGAGCACCCTTCTATCTCTGTTGGGTAAACCACATGAACAATGCCTCACTTGTTTTTTTGAAGTCTGACTTCTTTATATTTCTTTGACTGAGAGATTCGTGTGAGCATTTCTGTGAAGAAAACCGTTCCAATTTAAGTCGGTTTCTTCGCCAGTCATCAACAGTAACTTCACCGACACCATATTCAAGAGCAAGTTTTTTTATTGTTTCTCCTTTATCAAGTCATCTTAGTGCTTCTAATTTTAGATGCAAAGGCTCAAATTTCCTCTTTTTTGTTACAGCACTCATCTTTGTAAGGTGTACAACGGAAACACAATCAACAAACAAAATGACACACAACACTGTACAGTACAGGTACTGGGAACTACAGCAGTGTATGAACTCCCCAGTTTTGATCAGTATCAGCCGGCAGCAGTCAGGGTATTTCATGCCGTACTGACAACAGATGTTTGTGCAACAGGGCAGCGAGCTAATTGTCGGTGTTGATTGCATTGTTGTCTGCTTTGTCATTGAGCTGTACTCTCCATATCTTTTGCAATGATGTTTTTATTATTCATCATGTCAGTAAAAAAAGAAAGTAGATTGTTGCAACCTTTTTTTAAAAAAAAAAAGAAAAGGAGGCTCAGATTATTGGAAACTCAAACTATCGAGACTCTACTGTATATGTAGTTAGTCATGATCATCTTGGGAATATGACACATTGAGCCCAGATGTATTTTCATTTCCTTCTTCTGCTACTTGAAACATTTCTTCATACTGTTACAAATGAGGTTGCACAGGAGTTTTGCTGATTTTGCCTTCCGATGGAGTGCAAGAACACACCTTAAACTTTTGGTCCACTGCACTTAAGATGAAAGATTTTGTTGAAACCTGACACTGCATAAGGGCAGTTTTCACCGTCACAATACAGTTGTGCACTTGAAACCAATGACTAATAATTCATTACTCAAGTGAATTGCCTTGTAACTTTTGTGTTGAGATAGCACAGATCATCCTCATGATCAGTCTTTTGATGACCATGGCTGGATAAAGGCCTGCTGCTGACCTCTCCATGTATTGTAGTCTTCAGCTAAATGAATCCATGTTACTCATGCCATTTTCCAAATGTAATCTATTCTCAGACTTTTGGTATCTCATGGAATCCAGCAAACAACTTTCTTGAACCATTTACCATCCATTCATCTGATTCTACCTATCACAATTTCATTAATGTGACAGTCATAATTGCATAGTCTATTCAATTCTGATCTCTGTTCCATTTGTTTACTTTCTGTCTCTGAGTAAATCTCAGTGTGCATTTTTCCATTGCCTTTTGAGCCACCCACATTATTTGAATAGTTTTCATGTATAAAGTAAACACACTGGAAATAAAATTAGTCAACCTCCATGCAGCACCACATCTTTTCATGATAGTGATCTCAATTCAGTGTAGAATAGAGTCCACAAGTTTTTCAGATATTCCATTTCCAACCACTTGTGAGTAGATCCTGTAGAGCCACCATCTTGTAGGGATGTTGATTTCTATGTTTCACCCAATAATCCAGACAACTCCCAGATGTTTCTATGGGATTAATGTTAGGTGATTTATCATGCCATTTAGGCGTGATATGGTGCACGAGTGTTCGTCAAACCAGAAAGTTATGTGTGCAAACTTGTGAACACAGCTGTTGTTACCTTGGAAGATGGGAATGTTCACAGCATATTCACCATGAAGATGTAAATAAAGCTGGTCTCTGACAATGTTGAAATAAAAATCCTGGTTCATATTTGTGGTAACTTGTTTGAATCAGCCCAAGCTATGGGAGCAAAAACTCCCAGAACACACCACCGAGCCATACCTGCCCAACCCTACACCCCTCACACATTGCAGGTTAAATGACGCATTCTGTCACTGTGGCATTCAACACCTCACATCATTTGAAAAGTGGCAAAATTGTGACCTATCAGAAGACATTACATCCACCCGTCAGCTACCATCCAGTTTCTGTGTTGTCTGACACACTGAAGCTGTATGTACTATTGTGAATAATGATCTCTTGAAATGTTCCTGTTGATTACAATCTTTTTATAACTACTGTTTTCACACCAAATGGCATGTCTGTGAGTAGTACACAATTTCTTGTAGACACAATGAATAGTCTGTGTGGACATTCCACCAAATCACACATGTTATTCATAGTGTGATCATGGGTCTTCAGAACACAATACCTCCTTTCTGTCATACCTTCACACTGAGCTATCCTACTGCACTGATTCCATACAACTGATGTCCACTTCCTCACAAGTTCATTGACTTTATTCACGTCAACAGTGTAGGACCACTTGACTTCCTGCTTCCAGTTGTACACTATCCACATCACTCCAAAGTGACCAGTTGCTATTTTTTGAGGGGTGACTATTATTTTATCTTGTGAGCCTACAGGGCCAATTTCCACAAATAAAAATTTGTAATACACACCAATTGTCAAGTTTCTATTTCAAATGCATTAAAATACTAGATCTATAAACTCTATTTGGTTTGCTAAATAGTTTCCAGACAATGTTTACTATTATATTTCGTTTGATGTTGAGTCATTCATTTAAATTGTTGTAAATATAAAACCTCATTGACTGGTTCTATGACTTCATGTTAATATGTGCAGTTTTCTTCTAAATGTGCTGATCAGAAATCATTTTGGTTTGTTATACTAGTATTGATTTTCAGGCCTATTTTCAAACTTGCTATTTTTTTAAGTTTATAGGCTATCGAGACAAACAGAGTAATCTCATCAGCAAAATGATACTGGCCTAGGTGCGTTTCTTTACTTCTTCCCAAGTTAGAGATATGTGCAGTATGATTGTTGCAGCCTGTGCCATACGGGAGTATGTATCTGCGTGCTCTCTTGTCAACATGCTTGAAGTGTTATCATTTAATGATAAAATGAGAATATTTTTAAGGGCTCCATACGTCGATTGGTAAAAACTGAATCAATATAGGATCACTTTTTTTGTGCCTGCCTGTAAGTCTGTCTGTCTGACTGACTGTTAAGCTCCCTTTTTCTCAGGATTGGGTAGAGGTATCAAGCTGAAGTTTGTTATGTACTAAGGATTGCAAACTGTTGGCTTCTAAGTCAGTGCAATCAAAATACACAGCAACTTACATCACATACTCTGATACTCGCAAACTCAGTCAACAAAACCTACAGGATACTTCATGTTGATCTAGAGTGAAAAATTTTGACAATATGAGAGGTATCATAGTACAGATAAATGATAAAAACTGAAAATTGTTATTTTGTTATTGTATGACATAAAAACATGTTTTTTGTATTTGTAGTTCGTCTCTGTTAGTTTGTCCATCTTTTAAGATTATTTTTTCTCAGGAATGGGTAGAGGTATCAAGTTGAAATTTATGTCAGGTAGTAAGCCCAGTACCTCATCAATGTAAATAATAGAAGATTTTAAGTCAATGCAAAAAGAACTCTCAGAGTGTGAGTTCTATTCACTCTTATATGATTTTTTACCTGGGAATTAACATAAGTGGTACATTTTGAGAGAGTCATTTTGAACACACTTAGTAGAGCTTGCAATTCTTTGTAATTATTGGTTCTAATCCAATAATTTTGTGAAGATTTATCAAAAATTGGAAAGAATTTCCATTGGTGAAAAAGCAATTGATAGTGTGAAAGAGTAATAGAAATTGGACTGTTCTGAGATTGGATGTGAGAAAATTACATTTGAAAATAATTAAGAACTCTTTGGGCTAGATGATACAGATGAACTTGGGATCTGAACAATAACTTGTTTTGTGAGTTATTATTTTGATTATAATATATAGAATTTTGAGAATAATGAACATCACTATTTCTTTATGTCGATGTAATCACTTTGTCATAATTTGTCATGCTCAAGTTATATCATAATTCATGTTTATCCAACACACTTCAGTAGTTGATCTCAGGGTATGTTTCAGTAGTATCAATTATTTGAAATTATACAAAATTAATAGTTTAAAAATTGTAAAGGATTTTCATTTCTGTTTGTGAGAATTTTCAGTTAATTGCACTAAGATACCATGTGAATCTTCTATTTCAGCTAACTACACTGTCTGAAGAGCTTATAAACATGCCACTGTCTTGTCTTCTGGCGGCTGCATTTGTTTGTTATCTTGGCAGTGAACCAGAAGATTCAAGACAAAAATATGTGTCTCACTGGCAGAAGATAGTGGGATGGGAAGAAGCAGAACATTTCTCTCTAACAGACTTCCTAAGCACAGAACAGCAGTGTTTAGTATGGCATTCTCAAGGATTACCACCAGACACATTGTCACTTCAAAATGGTTTGCTAATATTACAGGTAATTACTGTATAAAACCAGTTTTATTTTGACTGACATTACAGTTTTTGTATGTCAGACCATAACATTTACTAATAATAAATGTACTCAAAGTACTTCCAGTGCACCTAGATGTGAAGCAACTGTTTTAACTCTGCTTGATTTTAGGGAGGCATTTAATCCTACTGCCCGCCCCCAGTAGCTGAGCGGTTAGCGTGACAGATTATATTAGTACTTGTTCCATAGATCATGAATACGACACTTCGTAATGATGTGGAACGCGTCAGCATGTCAATCCTAAGCGTTCGGGTTCGATTCCCGGCTGGGTCGGAGATTTTCTCCGCTCAGGAACTGGGTGTTGTGTTGTCCTAATTGCCATCATTTCATCCCCATCGACATGCAAGTCGACGAAATGGCATCAAATCAAAAGACTTGCACCTGACGAATGGTCTACCTGCCGGGAGCCCCTAGTCACATGACATTTACTTAATCTCACTGATTTTTTTATATTATTTGTAAAAAGTGAAACAAGTTAATTTATGAAATAGCACATTACTGTGATTCGACAGCTACCCAAAAAACAGATATCAGCAAGTCACCAGTGAATCAAAGTTATCATGCAAACATTGTTCTCAGCTGCCACTCAGGATTTAGTTGTTGGTCCAACGTTTTCCTCCGATTATGACAATGATGCTTCATTTGAGTTCCACTCTTGTAACTTTATCCTGGATTTTCCAGTGTTTCATTCTTGTAACTGTCACTTATTTGCTTACAATATCAATCTGTATCTACACACCAATCCTAAGAATACTGTTTCTACCATATCAGGTATTGATGAAGACTTGTTCACTATCATGATGGATGCAAAACCCGGGTCTTCAACTAAGCCCTTAAATATCACAGCTGACCCTAATTCACCTAGAAAGTTGATTAGCAAACATTTTTATGAAACAGTGTTGTGAAGGGTACAGTTGCTAAGCACCATATAGCAGAGATGCTGAACCACAGATTGGCACAACAAAAAGACTATCAGAAGGTGAGCTTTCAGCCAACTGGGCCTTTGTCTGAAATAGACACCACACACACACACACACACACACACACACACACACACACACACACACACTCATGCAAAATCAACTCATGCACACATGACCACAGTGTCTGGCTACTGACGCCAGTCTGGGTTTTTGTTGGGCCTATCTCCAACTCATTATCTCTGCTATGTGATGAATAGCAGCTGTCCTTTTCACAATACTGTTACATACCATCCTGCATTTTTCATTCTTTGATTTTTATGAAACAGTTTTTCCCATACTCATTGTGATATTGAATGCAATCGAAATATATGGCCATTTATGTCACATATTTTGATACAAACTCAGTCATCAGGATGAACATCTAAAATGGGAAAGATGAAGAGTTATAGCATCCAGGAAATCTCTCTTTTGGCCACGCTCAACTCAGAAAGTTAGAAAAAAATTTTTTCTTTATGTAAAACGAAAGTAGACTAGCCTTCAGTCCTGCTGAAATTTTACTACTGTGATGTAGTTTAACAAAGCACAGATACCAACAGCTCCAAATGATTCAACCTAGCCATGAATGTTTGCATACAGTTTGGGTATAACATTGGCTTTTTTGGTAACATCAGTCCTTTTTCTGCACAGTTAGGTTTGTTGCAACCATACAGGGGATGTGATTTATATGCACACTATTTTATTCATCCATTTTTACACAAACTGTTTTCTTCATCCATTTTTGGTTGTGTTTTCAGAACCTCTCCTCGAATATCAAATGCTGATCATCATTTAATAAATGAAGTACAAATATTATATCTCCAGCTTCATGGCTTTACCTTTGTAACTCACTAAATCTTTCTCCATCTCCTCCATTTCAGCTGCGTGACTACAGAACAAGCCACCCAGTAGCCTGTGTCTAGTCTGAACATTAAGGTATTCAAAAGGAGACTGGTCTGGCATTCGGGAGGACGGCAGTTCAATCCTGCATCCGGCCATCCTGATTTAGGTTTTCCGTGATTTCCCTAAATCACTCCAGGCAAATGCCGGGATGGTTCCTCTCAAAGGGCACGGCTGTCTTCCTTCCCCATCCTTCCCTAATCCGATGAGACCGATGACCTCGTTGTCCGGTCTCCTTCCCCAAACGACCAAACCCCCCTCAAAAGGCGATTAAAGCTTTATATGTTGCCTGTTCCAGCTGTCTGCCATTTGTCCAACAGCAAACCGGTACTTCTATCTCATTGTCAACACTACTCTGTCTTTCGACATCTGTATCTCTTTTCCCCAACTCATCAGCTAACTTTGCCGTATAATTTCTTGCTCACTCTCAGATTGGTTTACTTGTCCTTTAGATTTGATTTTTTCTTAAATGCATTTCTATTAGAACGTAATATTTCATAATGGAAAGCAACATTATGTTATGAGAAATTTACTTAACAATGTTAAAACTGACATTACTGTAATACCACATAGTCATTCCTATAACAATTATTATTATTATTATTATTATTATTACTGTCACCTGTTCAAATTGTATACTCAGTAGGGATGCCTTGTTAGATGTAAAAGAGAGACCTAATATTTACATTAGAAATAAGTGCATAAATGAATATAGTGGCTGTGTTTTGAATGATGAGACAATCTACTAATTCATTTGAATTTGAAAACACTTCATTTAAATGGGAATATTATTACTTGTTGATTTTGAATTGTAGATATAAGATTGTGAAAAAAGGGGAAGGGAGTGGTGGAAATGGTATGAAATCCATTATTGTTTAATATTTTATTTACTACTGTACTATAAAAGTCTGAAATATAATACTAATACTTGTACTGATACATGGAGTTTTTGAAACATTGGTAGTAGTTATTGGTCACACAATTGGAAGCCAGAGATATGGAAGCAAGTGTTTGTAAATAGGTTTTGCTAGCAACATAATTCATACCTTCTTTCATAACATTTCTGAAATAGGCATCACTGCGACCACTCCTTTTGGATCCAACTTCAGTGGCATCTTGCTGGCTGCAAAATTACCTGAAAGATGAAGGCTTGGAAACTGTGACACAGCACAGCTCTCGATTCTACACAAGCTTGGAAATGGCTGTCAGGTAAAAATGTAATCATAATCAGCTTTTCACTATCATTTTTATATTTATTCATCCTGTTCTAGAGATGCTACCAAGGAAGGAAATGAGTTGGTGGATACATTAACAAAAGGCAAGCAAATCACAGAAGCTGTACACTGTTTAACAATATCCAACACTATACTGTTAATTCTGTTTGTTCTTAAGATATCTAAATTTAAACTAGTGAATTTGAAAGGAAAATGCTAATGTGAAAAAGCTACTACTTTCCCAATGACATTAAATTCCCTTTTTGTGTATATTTCTCTCTTCACTGATTCTGCAGAAAGCCTCCTCATTAACTTATCATTCTACCTAATTTTCAACATCCTTCTGTAGCACTACATGTCAAATACTTCAATTCTTTTCATTTCGAGTTTTCATGCTGTCCTTGATTCGCTAAAATACAATGCTGTGCTCAACACATACAGTCTCAGAAATTGCTTCCTCACATTACACTGAGGTGGCAAAATTCATGGGCATATGCACAGATGGCAGTAGTATTACACACACAAGGTATAAATGGGAGTGCATTGGCAGAGCTGTCATTTGTACTCAGGTGATTCATGTGAATAGGTTTCTTATGTGATTGTGGCTGCGTGATGGGAATTAACAGACTTTGAACACACAATGGTAGTTAGAGCTAGTTCCATTCCAGAAATTGCTAGGAAATTCAATATTCCAAGATCTATAGTGTCAAGACTGTAGTTTGGATACCAAATTTCAGGTGTTACCTCTCACCATGGACAATGTAGTGGCCAATGGCCTTCATCTCCTGACTGAGAGCAGTGGTGTTTGGACAGAGCTGCCAGTGCTAATAGACAAGCATCTCTGTGTGAAATAACCACAGGAATCAATGTGGAACACACGACAAACATATCCATTAGGAGAGTGTGGCAATATTTGATGTAATGGGCTATAGCAGCAGACGATCGACGCGAGTGCCTTTGCTAACAGCAGGACATCACATGCAGTGCTTCTCCTGGGCTTGTGACCATGTTGGTTGAACTCTAGCTGACTGGAAAAGCATGGCCTGGTCAGATTATTGCCAGTTTCAGTTGGTAAGAGCTGATGGTGGGGTTCAAGTGTTGCACAGACCCTGCAAAGCCATGGACCCAAGTTGTCAACAAGATCCTGTGCAAGGTGGTGGTGGCACCAAAATGGTGTGATCTGTGTGTACATGGAATGGATTGGGTCCTCTGGTTCAGCTGAGTTGGTCATTGACTGTAGATGGTTATATTTGGCTACTTGAAGACCATTTGCAGCCGTTCATGGACTTCACATTCCCTAACAACGATGTGCCACATCACCGGGCCACATTCTGGACAATTCGAGTGAATGATTTGGTCACCCAGGTAGCCCATCATGAATCCCATCAAACATTTATGGGACATAATCAGAGGTCAACCATGCAGAAAATACTGCACCAGCAACACTTTCACAATTGTGGATGGCTATAGAGACAGCATGGCTTAATATTTTTGCAAGGAACTTCCAGTAATTTTTTGAGTCCATGCCATGTCTAGTTGCTGCACTATGTGGGGTAAAAAATGGTCCAACATGAAAAAAACAGGGGCAGCTAAGGATGGGGCTGGTAGCACTGAAATAGATCAAGAAATTGAAAATTATTTTTACAATCAGAGGCAAATTACTCAACTTACATATGACTGTGTTCTTGTGTTACATCATGATGGAATGTTTAAGTATGTATGTACCCTGTTGGGAGATGGAAGCTGTTCACCGTTGCATCTGAGGATTGGATTGGTAGCCCCAATATCGATCACGATGCAATGAAAAGAAACTGAAGATCGTTATTACAGTGAGAGACAAATTTATTCTTAATCTCAACTGACTAGAATTTCTTTGGATTTATGACAGATCTTCCACCAAGATTCTGCTACAATAGTCATTGAAGACTTCACACATTGCCCTTTTGACTACCAAATGTGTTTCCTTTAGCATCCTTCTTCTGTAGCCTTCCTTAAGTTTTCTTGTACAGTTGTTTCACAGCAGTCTCTGCTTCTTTAGAAGGTTTTTTTGCAGCAGCTGTATACAGTGCATGGTCCCTCCCACAGAAACTGTTCTGCTAGGTACATATCTATCCAGTATTTGGTCAATTATTCTTTTAAGCTTGAGCCACCATTCATCTACTTGTTGGGCAACAGCTAAATGTTTAAAAATTCCTCCTTGTTGTATGACAGTAGTGCCTCTTTATCTAGTTTTCTAAACATATAAATCTCTCCGTGCATTTTTTAGTTATCCTTTGTACTATAGTAATCAGTTTCAGCATGGACATCTTTAAAAAGAAATGGGTCAGTTTGTTGCCATTAGATATAATGTATGTGGTCCAGTCACATTAATGTGACCATCACCTATGTTTGATGTGAATGTGCAATAACTACAGACAGCAAGTCACAGCACTAGCAGTGGGGGATCCATAGAGCATATCTGGGGAACGCAGAAAACAGTGTAGCTGTAGTTGTAATGTAGAAATGGAGGTATTTATCTGCCGTCCAAAACAGCCAGATCAGTAGCTTTCAGACCAAGGTTGAAAGTATTTCCAAAACTGCTAAATTTGTAAACTGTTTGTATACCACCGTGGTTAAAGTATACTGTGCACAGCAAAATGGTGCTGTTCAAAACCAATGCCAAGACAACTGTGGTGCACCATTGGCCATAAATGATAGGGGTGAATGATGGCTACGGGGATGTGTACAAACAAATAGGTGTGCAACTGACCTAGATGAACCAAGAGGCTACCAACAGTGTCTCCTCAAAGACTGTTCAGTGGACTTTGGTGCATATGAGCCTCCACAGCAGGTGTCTGGATCGTGCTCCAATGCTAACTGCTGTTATCTACAAAGAAGGCTGGAATTTCTAAACCACTACTGCAACGGGACATCCACTGAGTGGCAACAGGTGGCATTTCAGATGATTCATATTTTATGCTCCATCTTACAGATTGCCATTGGTTTGTGCGGCATGAAACATTTGAAAGTGGACACCCTGCAACTATTGTTGGAAGGGTCCAGGCTGAAGGAGGGGGATGTTACGGTCTGGGGAATGTTTTTGTATCATTGACTGAGTGATTTCATCATTTTGGAAGGCTCATTGACCAACACAAGTATGCAGCTATCCTTGGAGAACATGTTCACACTTTATGCTGTTTGTTTTCCTTAACACAATGGCTCTGCCAGTAGGACTGTGCAATGAGTCACACAGCTTGCAGTGTACATGTGTGGTTCATAAAGCATCATGGTGAGTTCACCATGCTTCCCTGACTACCAAACTCTGTGGGCTTGAACCCAGTCAAGAACCTGTGGGTTTACCTGGCCAGGGCAGTGGAGTTGGCGTGGTATACCAATGCCCCTTCTTTAGTCTTTTTCTTCTTCTTGTTTATCCCAGCTTCTTGAAATCTCTTGTGAAGAGACATGATACAAATTCCTTAGTGGTATAGGACAATCAATGAAGTTACACAACAGTTAATAATTTAACTTTTGAAACTGCTAGTTTATTGGCATTTATGGAAAAAAATCTCTCCATACCCTCATGCTGTCAGTAAACTTCGAGTAACATTTTTTGTGTGTAATGGGCCTTACTATGCCGCAAATTGTTCTAATGAATTAATTAAACTGCTTTACAGAGTTGCTAGGCAATGTAATCAACAAGGCGATACATGTCTCAATTAAAACTGGACCTCGATATTTTGAATAAACTTTCAGTTTTTTTTTTTCAAAATCAGCATTTGTTTCAAATTTAATTTCCAACTTTGTACATTAAGTCCAAATGCATTTGCAACTATTGTGCGCGATTTACTGGAGAGCTCGATTACACACTGGCGTGTAACGTATTTCAAATTGAGCGCTGAGGGTTCAGTTTTCCATTTTCCCTAATGGGCTAAACAACTCTTTTGTAATAACATTATGTGTCTATCTCATGTAAAGTTGAAATGAAACTGGATTTACTCTCCATTCGGGTTAAGATCACAAAATGAAATTCACTACATAGGTCAGCAAACTGTACAGTGCACCTTTAGCACCCTTAAGCGATAACTCGTTCCAGAGCAAAAGCTGCAGATAAATTCACACTTTTTTTATACATACAAAATTCAAAACAACTTTATATTAAACAAATAAATCATAGCATGTAATTATTAATTAAACATTTCTGATTCTGAACAAACTTCAAGAACTTGTATTTCATAATCAATAAAATTTTATCACCTGAGAGAAATTATTAGTTTGTTAAAGCAGATACAGATTACTGTCAACTCGTGTCTGGACGATGATGTCATGAATTGACACTTGCTTGGAGTGAAGGAAATACCTGTACTGAAAAATACTGTCCATTGAGTAATTTACTTGCTTTTATAACAAATTTGGTGCCCCATGCATCGCTACACTGGCTCCACATCCTTGTTGACACTTTTCAGTCCCTCATTGATTCTTTCCCTGCAAGTTTCACAGTAGTTCGTGCTGTAGAAGATATTTATTCATGTTTTTGACAGGTGGTCACAATGATATGACAGGACACTGTATCTCCATCATGAGTGAGCTTACAATTATTGGTGTGAGTACTTTCCAGAGAAGGTATTTAGCATTGTTTTGCAAGGTGTCTTGACACACTCATCACTTCTAAAATTATAATTATTCCAGTAAATTATTCGATAACGAAAGTTTCCTGCCATGATGAAATTGTTGTTGTTGTGGTCTTCAGTCCTGAGACTGGTTTGATGCAGCTCTCCATGCTACTCTATCCTGTGGAAGCTTCTTCATCTCCCAGTATCTACTGCAGCCTACATCCTTCTGAATCTGCTTAGTATACTCATCTCTTCGTCTCCCTCTACGATTTTTCCCCTCCATGCTGCCCTCCAGTACTAAATTGGTGATCCCTTGATGCCTCAGAACATGTCCTACCAACCAGTCCCTTCTTCTAGACAAGTTGTGCCACAAACTCCTCTTCTCCCCAATTCTATTCAATATCTCTTCATTAGTTATGTGATCTACCCATCTAATCTTCAGCATTCTTCTGTAGCACCACATTTCGAAAGCTTCCATTCTCTTTTGGTGTAAACTATTTATCGTCCATGTTTCACTTCCACACATGGCTACACTCCATACAAATACTTTCAGAAACGACTTCCTAACACATAAATCAATACTCGATGTTAACAAATTTCTCTTCTTCAGAAACTCTTTCCTTGACATTGCCACTCTACATTTTATGTCCACTCTACTTCGACCATCATCAGTTATTTTGCTCCCTTTACTACTTTAAGTGTCTCATTTCCTAATCTAATTCCCTCAGCATCACTCGACTTAATTCGACTATGTTCCATTATCCTTGTTTTGCTTTTGTTGATGTTCATCTTATACCCTCCTTTCAAGACACTGTCCATTCTGTTCAACTGCTCTTCCAAGTCCTTTGCTGTTTCTGACAGAATTACAATGTCATCGGCGAACCTCAAAGTTTTTATTTCTTCTCCATGGATTTTAATACCTACTCCAAACTTTTCTTTTGTTTCCTTTATTGCTTGCTCAATATACAGATTGAGTAGCATTGGGGAGAGGCTACAACCCTGTCTCACTCCCTTCCCAAACACTGCTTCCCTTTCATGTCCCTCGACTCTTATAACTGCCATCTGGTTTCTGTACAAATTTTAAATATCCTTTCGCTCCCTGTATTTTACCCCTGCCACTTTCAGAATTTGAAAGAGAGTATTCCAGTCAACATTGTCAAAAGCTTTCTCTAAGTCTACAAATGCTAGAAATGTAGGTTTGACTTTCCTTAATCTTTCTTCTAAGATAAGTTGTAGGGTCAGTATTGCCTCACGTGCTCCAACATTTCTACGGAATCCAAACTGATCTTCCCCGAGGTCGGCTTCTACTAGGTTTTCCATTCATCTGTAAAGAATTCGGGTTAGTATTTTGCAGCTGTGACTTATTAAACTGATAGTTCGGTAATTTTCACATCTGTCAACACCTCTTTTCTTTGGGATTGGAATTATTATATTCTTCTTGAAGTCTGAGGGTATTTCGCCTGTCTCATACATCTTGCTCACCAGATGGTGGAGTTTTGTCAGGAATGGCTCTCCCAAGGTTGTCAGTAGTTCTAATGAAATGTTGTCTACTCCCGGGGCCTTGTTTCAACTTAGGTCTTTCAGTCCTCTGTCAAACTCTTCACGCAGTATCATATCTCCCATTTCATCTTCATCTACATCTTCTTCCATTTCCATGATATTGTCCTCAAGAACATCGCCCCTGTATAGACCCTCTATATACTCCTTCCACCTTTCTGCTTTCCCTTCTTTGCTTAGAACTGGGTTTCCATCTGAGCTCTTGATGCTCATACAAGTGGTTCTCTTATCTCCAAAGGTGTCTTTAATTTTCCTGTAGGCAGTATCTATCTTACCCCTCGTGAGGTAAGCCTCTAAATCCTTACATTTGTCCTCTAGCCATCCCTGCTGAGCCATTTTGCACTTCCTGTCAATCTCATTTTTGAGACGTTTGTATTCCTTTTTGCCTGCTTCACTTACTGCATTTTTATATTTTCTCCTTTCATCTATTAAATTCTGTGTCTCCTCTGTTCCCCAAGGATTTCTACCAGCCCTCATGTTTTTACCTACTTGATCCTCTGCTACCTTCACTATTTCACTCCTCAAAGCTACCCATTCTTCTTCTACTGTATTTGTTTCCCTCATTCCTGTCAATTGTTCCCTTATGCTCTCCCTGAAACTCTGTAAAACCTCTTGTTCTTTCAGTTTATCCAGGTCCCATCTTCTTAAATTCCCACCTTTTTGCAGTTTCTTCAGTTTTAATCTACAGTTCATAACCAATAGATTGTGGTCAGAGTCCACATCTGCCCCTGGAAATGTCTTACAATTTAAAACCTGGTTCCTAAATCTCTGTCTTACCATTATATAATATTTCTCAAATCTGCCAGTGTATCCAGGCTTCTTCCTTGTATACAACCTTCTTTTATGATTCTTGAACCAAGTGTTAGCTGTGATTAAGTTGTGCTCTGTGCAAAATTCTACCAGGCGACTTCCTCTTTCATTTCTTACCCCCAATCCATATTCACCTACTATGTTTCCTCCTCTCCCTTTTCCTACTACCAAATTCCAGTCACCCATGACTATTAAATTTTCATCTCCCTTCACTATCTGAATAATTTCTTTTATTTCATCATACATTTCTTCAATTTCTTCGTCATCTGCAGAGCTAGTTGGCATATAGACTTGTACTACTGTCGTAGACGTGGGCTTCATGTCTATCTTGGCCACAACAATGCGTTCGCTGTGGTGTTTTTAGTAGTTTACTCGCATTCCTATTTTCCTATTCATTATTAAACCTACTCCTGCATTACCCCTATTTGACTTTGTATTTATAACCCTGTATTTGCCTGACCAAAAGTCTTGTTCCTCCTGCCACCGAACTTCACTAATTCCCACTATATCCAACTTTAACCTATCCATTTCCGTTTCTAAATTTTGTAACCTACCTGCCCGATTAAGGGATCTGACATTCCACGCTCCGATCCATAGAATGCCAGTTTTCTTTCTCCTGATAACAACGTCCTTCTGAGTAGTCCCCACCCGGAGATCCGAATGGGGGACTATTTTACCTCCGGAATATTTTACCCAAGAGGACGCCATCATCATTTAATCATACAGTAAAGCTGCATGACCTCGGGAAAAATTACAGCTGTAGTTTCCCCTTGCTTTCAGCCATTTGCAGTACCAGCACAGCAAGGCCGTTTTGGTTAGTGTTACAAGGCCAGATCAGTCAATCATCCAGACTGTTGCCCCTGCAACTACTGAAATGGCTGCTGCCCCTCTTCAGGAACCACACGTTTGTCTAGTCTCTCAACAGATACCCCTCCATTGTGGTTGCACCTACGGTACGGCTATCTGTGTCATTGAGGCACGCAAGCCTCCCCACTAACGGCAAGGTACATGGTTCATGGGTGAAATTACTATTGGGAAAGGTAGTATTAGCAATCTGAGGTTTTTTCAGAAGTTTTTGGTTACTTCTGTGGGCTGTCTGTTGGTCAACAGAAGAACCCAATTATAAATTTATGCCAGCCCTCATTTGAGAATCTTGTCCAAACAACCTCCCAGGCAGCTTCAATTTCTATCTTTGTGCATCTGAGTTTCTTCTTTCCATTAAAAACCCAATGTTTTGTCCCGATCTGTGGGGGTCATTTTAAAGGGTATCCTAACTTCTTTCAGTGTCCAATTCATACTCTGGCTCTTTACTGACTGCAGCAAAATTCCATTTATGTGTTCTTCTGTGCAGTTCCATGACACTTGAGTAATTTACTTGCTTTTATAACATATTTGTTGCCCCATGCATCGCTACACTGGCTCCACATCCTTGTTGACACCTTTCAGTCCCTCACTGACTCTTTCCCTGTAAGTTTCACAGTAGTTCGTGCTGTAGAAGATATTTATTCATGTTTTTGACAGGTGGTCACATTGATATGACAGGACACTGTATCTCCATCATGAGTGAGCTTACAATTATTGGTGTGAGTACTTTCCAGAGAAGGTATTTAGCATTGTTTTGCAAGGTGTCTTGACACACTCATCACTTCTAAAACTATAATTATTCCAGTAAATTATTCGATAACGAAAGTTTCCTGCCCTGATGAAATTACTATTGGGAAAGGTAGGTATTAGCAATCTGAGGTTTTTTCAGAAGTTTTTGGTAACTTCTGTGGCCTGTCTGTTGGTCAACAGAAGAACCCGATTAAAAATTTATGCCAACCCTCATTTCAGAATCTTGTCCAAACAACCTCCCAGGCAGCTTCAATTTCTATCTTGGTGCATCTGAGTGGTGCGTCTGAGTTTCTTCTGTCCATTAAAATCATCCGATCTGTGGGGGACATTTTAAAGGGTATCCTAACTTCTTTCAGTGTCCAATTCATACTCTGGCTCTTTACTGACTGCAGCAAAATTCCATTTATGTGTACTCCTGTGCAGTTCCATGACTTCACATGCTTTTGAATACCCAGGCACAATTGACCATTATCAGCTGCTGCCATCCACCATTGCTATCACCCCACAGTGGAAGACTTGTACACACAATTTACCAAAAACTCATACACACAGCCTGCTACCTACGCTGGGATTTGAATCACCAACAACAACAAAAGCAAGGCATCATAAAAACATTGGCAGATAGGACAAGGAGCATTTAAGATCCAGAGCTTCTTGACACAGAATTAAAACACCTCACCAATGTGTTGCTTAAGAACTGAGGTAAAGAGAGTGTTAATGCCACCACACAAAAATTGTGGTGATGCACAAGTGCCATTGAAATCAGAAGTTTTCCTGCCTTTCATTAGGGATGCTACTGACTGCATAGGAAAAATCTTGACAAAATGGAACGGTGTGGTAATCTAGAAACGCACTCAGGAGATGTGGGATCATTTAAAATTGGCCAAGGGTGCGCCCAAACATCTGGAAAATGAAAGAATTTATAGGAGTCAATGTAGTTGTGGGGAAGTATATGTGGATGCTACAAAAAGAACAGTCAAAAAATAACTAGAAGTGCACAAGGGTGACTGTAGGAGGGAGAGACTGACATAGGAAGGAGAGACTGACAAATCAGCTGTTGTGGAATATGCTTTTCAGCCAAGAGACCACCACATTTGATTTGATAGAACTCAAATACTGGCAGCCACAAGTTGATACCATGAAAGTCTGTACAGAGAGACCAAAGATATTGTAAATCACACCAGGAATTTCAGTAGGAAGGAGGAGTGCTTAAAATTAAATGACATCTGGATCCTGGTGCTGGAGAAGATATGTACAGGTCTTCCAGTATGGGATAATAGCAACAGTGGATGAAGGCAACTGACAATGGCCAATTGTGCCCAGGTATTCAAAGCGTGTGACCTCATGCCACTGCACAGGAGCACACATGAATGGAATATTGCTGTAGTCTGTAGTGAGCCAGTGTGGGACTCGGACATTCAAAGCAGCTGGGATCCCCCTAGAAGATGATCTACACAGATGGGGATGAAATGTTGGGTTTTAATGGAAACTCCACCTGACTGCAACATAATGGCCCAGAATATTTTATTAATTATGATACAGACACCTGAACTTTTGTTGTTCACCTCTCTCAATAAGTATTATTTTTTGTATGACCTGTAGTGTGTTGAGTGGTGATTTTATGTGTTCACAATTAGTAAATAATAATTCATCTGTAAACAATTTCTTGGCCACTAGCATATCATTTGTATTCATTTGCAGGGGATCCCATTCAGCTAACAGATCCCATTTCTATAGGTTCTCACCATGTCCTACCCTGGTTGAGGAAAATGTGGTACACGTAAAAACTGATAACATGAAGTATTTGCAGAAAAAGTCCCAATCCCATATTCAGACTGTCTCATACTACTAAAGTGTATATTATATCACTCTCTTCAGTTGCTGTCTTGTCCCCCTAATGAAATTTATCATAAATAACCTGTCATTACTTGATAAGAATAATGATGTCCATACCTACAATACTAGAGGGAAAACGATCATTATTAAAACTGTCATTGGCTGAGAAAGGAGTTCAATACTCAGCAACAAAAATATTTGCTGATTTGCCCAATGACATAAAAAAGGACTAAAATAATAATGTGTTCCTTAATGATAACACTAATTATGTATCCTTGTCCTGTAAACTGACTTATTCCACAGCATTTCAATAAAAGAATTGGTAACTACCATTTATGTTTTGCACTAGCCACATTTCTCTTAAAATGCTCAATTTATGTGTCCATACGCGAGGCTAATGATTTTCTTACAAACTCAGAAACAAAGAAAACATGTACCATGAGTTACATGCTTGTTTACATGTGACACAAATTGAGCAATGAGGTATTTATATTATTTGTCTATTTCTTGAATTAAATTGACCTTAAATTGCAGTTGTAACAGATGTTTAACAATCTTACCAAACCTTCTAATATCAATTGTTGTAAACATTTTCAAATATTTTATTGAACTTCATAATAAGCCATGCCATTTCATGGTGTAGTTAAATATTCTTTGTGCAGTTTATATTACTGAGTACTATTTTCTTTATTGTTTGATAGTATTTTCTTCTTTCTTTAGTTATTTTATCTATTTTCTTTATGACCAAGTTTCATTGGTTGATGACCTTGTTTCCTGACAGCTATTATCTCTGCTTGTGATTGTTTTTCTTTGTCTGGCAAACATTTTTCTCTAGTCTTTTACCTCTTTTTCATTGGGTCATGTTACATTTTTGTTCTCTGATCAGCTAAATCCTGTTGTTGAGAGTCTTATTTTCTTTGATCTTTACAACTTGTTTAACAACAAAATTATTATCAGCAACAAAGTCATTTCTTATTTCACATTCACCCAAGTATATTTTTATTTGTTAGTATGAACCTCTGCTCATGTTTATCTTTTATGCCAATGTTATTCATTAAATTTTTTTACTAAGTCTCCCTATAATATTTTAGCAGACCCACTACTTCTAACTGTTAGTCAGTCTTTTCAGTGTGAGTGCTTGCTTGTATATGAGTGTAGACAGAAATAGAATTACTGTTTAATAATATATTGTGAAATAAAACGCAGAGTAAAATACTTTTCTTGTCAAGTATTGTAACTGATTACCAAGTACATAGGTGGAATATACATTGGCCATCTGACAGCCTGTGAAAGACTCTCACACAAACCGCTTCCGAAAGACAATAATGCAGACAGACAGATGTCATGGCTCATGTGCCACTTCCTTTTACATAAAACAAAACACTTGAACATGTTACTGAATTTAAGATTCACAAAATAACAATTAAAAGTCATGAGATAATTTTGGCTACATGTATCAAAAATGGGCCACATACTGCCTTATGAGTTCTGATCTGTATTTTGGTTTGTTCTCAAGCAGAGCTATTGTTTTAGATGACTGTAATAAATAAATATCATAGCTTTTCGGAAATAGGGGACAGGTAAATTTTCAAGAATATGTAGTGCAACATGACTGCATAGTTTATATCACAAAATTTCAAAGTTGGATTATTAAGAAATGGTTTATTCCCCATATTTGCTAATACAAATTGAGTAGTATTTGCAAGAACTCATGGTTAAAATGCCCTTTTTAAAGGGCAGCTTACTGCTGGAACTGGGTATTGACATAACAGTATAAAGTCCAAAAAGTTAAAAATTCAAGCTAAAATGATGTCTTCAGAGGATGTTGACATGAGGAAGGAATTTCAGATAGGTAAGGGAAGGTAGTCCCATCTGAATACCCCTGAAGAGGTTTTATTAACCAAAAGTTAGCTAAATGCTTTTCTATAACCCTGAAGGTGGAATGTAGTAAGTTTGGAAAAGAATTACAATCCAGCACCCAGAGGTATGAAATATATGTGTAAATAACAAAAATAGTAAGATACAGGTAGTGTGAAGCACCAAAAATATTAAATCATTATTATATAACAGAAATCATGGGTATTGTGTGTAACATGCAAAACATATGAAATTATAAAGGTATAGCATTAATATTGTGTAACACTTTAGAAACAAACAATTTGAAATACAAAAATTTACAGAGGTATGAGGTATTGATTACAACAAAACATCCTAAAACCATATATAAGATACGCCCAAGGTGTGAATCAAAACAAAGTTTAAAAACATGTAACATAGGATTCCTATCTAAGTAATACAAGGCACACTTTCATATTTATTGTGAAATTTCATTTTCCTACTTAAGTTATTTCTTCTGGTGGGATAACCAGTTCAGTGTGGCATTTTGGGTAACACTGTTTTTTCAGTACCTGAAACCACACACTATATAACTTTCCACCCTAATGGATGACATCACTTGCTATAAATAAAAGCTTTTGTCATTTATGTGCATTTATGATAATGATTTTCTATTTAGCTCATTTTTCACTTTAGTATGTAGTTCTCAAAAGGGGTCATTTCACCACAGAACTAGACAAAACATGTATTGTAGTTAGAAATAGCATATAAGTAAGTAAGTAAGTAAGTAATAATATCAAGATGTTGGAAAGCATAATCACCATGTTATACATCACATTAATATCCTAACATTGGATAGTTTTCCTCCTTCTGTATATGCAGAATTTCACAGACAAAAGACAAGTCTACTATGAAAGCAAACAGGTATGCCAGCATTGACCTCACAACAGTCCAAACAGGAAATTCCTGTGAGACAAAACCCTTGCTCAGCCTGAAACCTATGTAACATGTCAAGTGTGACTCTAAGCCAACAATAGATGTAAGTGTAAGATAAAAAATCATATGTAATGACTGAGTATAAAGTGTTTAGACCAGAATTATCGTCTTTGTGTTATATGAGTAAATTCTCAACTTATGTATATTAATCTTCAATCTGCTACTCATGATACACAGCATCACAGTGACATCTTGAAGTTTCTTGCAAAACATATATTTTTAGAAAAAAAGCTGTACGTCGTAGCAGTAAACTTAACTGTAAATCCTAGATTTTCCATATAATACTTAGAATCCAGTTGTTGTTGTTGTGGTCTTCAGTCCTGAGACTGGTTTGATGCAGCTCTCCATGCTACTCTATCCTGTGCAAGCTTCTTCATCTCCCAGTACCTACTGCAACCTACATCCTTCTGAATCTGTTTAGTGTATTCATCTCTTGGTCTCCCTCTACGATTTTTACCCTCCGCGCTGCCCTCCAATACTAAATTGGTGATCCCTTGATGCCTCAGAACATGTCCTACCAACCGATCCCTTCTTCTGGTCAAGTTGTGCCACAAACTTCTCTTCTCCCCAATCCTATTCAATACTTTCTCATTAGTTATGTGATCTACCCATCTAATCTTCAGTATTCTTTTGTAGCACCACATTTCGAAAGTTCCATTCTCTTTTGGTCTAAACTATTTATCGTCCATGTTTCACTTCCATACATGGCTACACTCCATACAAATACTTTCAGAAATGACTTCCTGACACTTAAATTTGTACTCGATGTTAGCAAATTTCTCTTCTTCAGAAACGCTTTCCTTGCCATTGCCAGTCTACATTTTATGTCCACTCTACTTCGACCATCATCAGTTATTTTGCTCCCCAAATAGCAAAACTCCTTTACTACTTTAAGTGTCTCATTTCCTAATCTAATTCCCTCAGCATCACCCGACTTAATTCGACTACATTCCATTATCCTCGTTTTGCTTTTGTTGATGTTCATCTTATATCCTCCTTTCAAGACCCTATCCATTCCGTTCAACTGCTCTTCCATGTCCTTTGCTGTCTCTGACAGAATTACAATGTCATCAGCAAACCTCAAAGATTTTATTTCTTCTCCATGGATATTAACACCTACTCTGAATTTTTCTTTTGTTTCCTTCACTGCTTGCTCAATATACAGATTGCATAACATCGGGGAGAGACTACAACCCTGTCTCACTCCCTTCCCAACCACTGCTTCCCTTTCATGCCCCTCGACTCTTATAACTGCCATCAGCTTTCTGTACAAATTGTAAATAGCCTTTCACTCCCTGTGTTTTACCCCTGCCACCTTCAGAATTTGAAAGAGAGTATTCCAGTTAACATTGTCAAAAGCTTTCTCTAAGTCTACAAATGCTAGAAACATAGGTTTGCCCTTCCTTAATCTAGCTTCTAAGATAAGTCATAGGGTCAGTATTGCCTCACATGTTCCAACATTTCTACGGAATCCAAACTGATCTTCCCCGAGGTCGGCTTCTACTAGGTTTTCCATTCATCTGTAAAGAATTCGCGTTAGTATTTTGCAGCTGTGACTTATTAAACTGATAGTTCGGTAATTTTCACATCTGTCAACACCTCTTTTCTTTGGGATTGGAATTATTATATTCTTCTTGAAGTCTGAGGGTATTTCGCCTGTCTCATACATCTTGCTCACCAGATGGTAGAGTTTTGTCAGGACTGGCTCTCCCAAGGCTGTCAGTAATTCCAATGGAATGTTGTCTACTCCGGGGGCCTTGTTTTGACTCAGGTCTTTCAGTGCTCTGTCAAACTCTTCACGAAGTATCATATCTCCTATTTCATCTTCATCTACATCCTCTTATATTTCCATATTATTGTCCTCAAGTACATTGCCCTTGTATAGACCCTCTATATACTCCTTCCACCTTTCCGCTTTCCCTTCTTTGCTTAGAACTGGGTTTCCATCTGAGCTCTTGATGCTCATACAAGTGGTTCTCTTATCTCCAAAGGTGTCTTTAATTTTCCTGTAGGCAGTATCTATCTTACCCCTAGTGAGATAAGCCTCTACATCCTTACATATGTCCTCTAGCCATCCCTGCTTAGCCATTTTGCACTTCCTGTCAATCTCATTTTTGAGACGTTTGTATTCCTTTTTGCCTGCTTCACTTACTGCATTTTTATATTTTCTCCTTTCATCTATTAAATTCTGTATCTCTTCTGTTACCCAAGGATTTCTACCAGCCCTCATGTTTTTACCTACTTGATCCTCTGCTACCCTCACTATTTCATTCCTCAAAGCTACCCATTCTTCTTCTACTGTATTTGTTTCCCTCATTCCTGTCAATTGTTCCCTTATGCTCTCCCGGAAACTCTGTAAAATCTCTGGCTCTTTCAGTTTATCCAGGTCCCATCTCCTTAAATTCCCACCTTTTTGCAGTTTCTTCAGTTTTAATCTACAGGTCATAACCAATAGATTGTGGTCAGAGTCCACATCTGCCCCTGGAAATGTCCTACAATTTAAAACCTTGTTCCTAAATCTCTGTCTTACCATTATATAATCTATCTGAAACCTGTCAGTATCTCCAGGCTTCTTCCATGTATACAGCCTTCTTTTATGATTCTTGAACCAAGTGTTAGCTATGATTAAGTTGTGCTCTGTGCAAAATTCTACCAGGCGGCTTCCTCTTTCATTTCTTAGCCCCAATCCATGTTCACCTACTATGTTTCCTTCTCTCCCTTTTCCTACTACCGAATTCCAGTCACCCATGGCTATTAAATTTTCATCACCCTTCACTATCTGAATAATTTCTTTTATTTCATCATACATTTCTTCAATTTCTTCGTCATCTGCATAGCCAGTTGGCATATAGACTTGTACTACTGTCGTAGACGTGGGCTTCATGTCTATCTTGGCCACAACAATGCGTTCGCTGTGCTGTTTTTAGTAGTTTACTCGCATTCCTATTTTCCTATTCATTATTAAACCTATTCCTGCATTACCCCTATTGGATTTTGTGTTTATAACCCTGTAGTCACCTGACCAGAAGTCTTGTTCCTCCTACCACCGAACTTCACTAATTCCGACTATATCTAACTTTAACCTATCCATTTCCCTTTTTAAATTTTGTAACCTACCTGCTCCGATCCGTAGAACACCAGTTTTCTTTCTCCTGATAATGACATCCTCTTGAGTAGTCCCCGCCCGGAGATCTGAATGGGGGACTATTTTACCTTCGGAATATTTTACCCAAGAGGGTAATACAGTAAAGCTGCATTCCCTCGGGAAAAATTACGGCCGTAGTTTCCCCTTGCTTTCAGCCGTTCGCTGTACCAGCACAGCCAGGCCATTTTGGTTATTGTTACAAGGCCAGATCAGTCAATCATCCAGACTGTTGCCCTTGCAACTACTGAAAAGGCTGCTGCCCCTCTTCAGGAACCACACATTTGTCTGGCCTCTCTACACATACCCCTCCGGTGTGGTTGCACCTACGGTACAGCCATCTGTATCGCTGAGGCACACAAGCCTCCCCACCAGCGGCAAGGTCCATGGTTCGCTGGGAGGGGGGGCGGGGGGGGATGGGGGGGAATCCAGTAAGTTCATATATATATTATGGTGCAGAAAGTGAGAGTTACTTGACATAGTCTTGGCCAAGTGTGTCATTCAATTAGCATGTAATTAATCGGTTACTTAGTTCAACAAGAAAAAAATCATCACAGAGGGTATTCACAAAATAAGTGAAACTTAAAGTACTAACACTTAGTTAAAGGGGTCATGAAAAATCGGATGAATACATACAATTGAAAGATAATCAAGTTGCAGATTTGGTTCCTGGACATGAAATCTCAGGTTGAAGTCAACATATGACACTGATAATGAGAAGGATTTCAGCAATAGAAACATACGTGTATGGAAAAGGGGTAAACCAGTTGGGTGATCATCATGTGGATGACATAGTATAAAAGATAGAAGAAAACTTACAGCATGTGTACATCATTGGATCCAGAATCCTCCAACACTAAACCCATACTGGTGACTCTGAATTTATTCACAAGTGCTAAAACGAACTCTCGTTCCATCATGTAGCATGCAATGGACCGCTTGCCACCCGCTACACCGCACACGACGCAACTAGGTTTTCCAATGGGCATCCCAGCTTCGTTTTCCAACTATCCGCCTTGTGTTCACAATAGTTTGACACAGTTTCCGAACACATCAACCAGCTGTATGCAACAGGACAGTGTTTCTACATTTCCTCAGCGATGTGTGCCAGCATCAGGTATGACTCCCCCATACGGGTCCACTGTATGGCTGTTGGCGTTACTTCGTCGAATGCCCGACTCGTTGATTTCTCAACCACGGTTGAGCCAGCCATGCCTACCATGCTTTGTGCCACTGGTACACTGCTACTGCACTTGAGCCTGTTACGCTGCAGAGCTACGGGCAGGGAGCGGCAGTTTCAGACAAACCGTTAAACGAAGACTTCGCCATCCGTTGGCCTAAACTACCATCACTTCGCAAGGACGATCCACACACATGGTTTGCCTTGGTTGACCACGTCCTGCAGCTACGTGGCATCACTGATGACACTAAATTCCTTTGCTTACTGTGTCACCTCCATGGTGAACCAGACCTGGTCTCCGATATTGTGGCTTCGCCTCCCCCTACGGGCAAATATGTATTCGCCTGATGCACCATCCTCGAGCACCTTTCCAGATCTACAAAGGAAGCTGTCTGCCTCGTCATCTTTCATGTCTCACTGAGTTCCAGATCCCCATCACAACTCTGGCGTGATCTCCACACTACGACTGACACACATCACTACACTTTGGACCATCTGGTTGCTCAAACTTCCTCCAGAAGTTCAAATTCACCTTCTCCATCTAATTTCGGCCCCACTAGTTGCTAAACTGAAGATCACAGACAAGGCTTACAAGAGCCTGCCACCCCGCATACACTTCCCCCCCCCCCACCCCCCCCCCTCCCCCCACCCCCCACCCCAACCCCCTCCTGGTGGGCCCTCTGGCCTCAGGGATCAGGGATTGGCACACTTGCACTACAGATTCCATTGTTTTGTACGGAGTGGGTACGACTCGCTCTGTGCATGCGGGCTGACCCAACGCCACTTGGCAACCACTGACATAACTCCTCACCTACCAGCTCTATTGCGGCAGCCCCGTCGGAGGAATCTACAAACATGATCCCCTCCACTGCCGCTTTGGCCTCAGGCAGCTCAACAGATGACACTGCACGCCACTCTGCTTGGTGTTATTTCCATTCCTGCTTTGGCGACACATTCCCAGACTAATATCGCGACTCCACTCAGGTGCTGTGGGCCGCGTTACATCTCACAGATGCCTGTCTCTTACTGCTTCTTCACCTTGTCTTTTGTTTCTAGTCAACACGGGGGCTAAGGTCAGTGTCATACCTTTGTCTGCAGGTATTAAATTCAAGTGTCAGCCTTGCTCCCCACTTCAAGCTGCAAATAATTCTATGATCCAATCTCATGGCATAACTAATTTAAATCTTAAACTTCAGGACATTAACACTCTCTTACAGTGGACTTTCACCAATGTGGATGAACCCATGCTCAGGGTAGATTTTCTCTTAGCCCATGCTCTTTCACCTAACCTGCAACAGTGTACACTAATCTTTAACTTGGTAGAACATACCACCAGTTCCGATATTTCTTCCCTCTCACACGACAGCACCACTCTATTGTGCAGGCTAGCTGAAGCTGCCGTTGCGATACTCTCTCTTAAATCACACAATGGCAAGCTTCAGGACAACAACAAAACCCTCTGGTTACACATCTCTGTCATGCAAGCCAAGCTCACAGACACTTGTAAGCGGGTCGCCCAGCTGTCACACATGGCCACGACCCCAACCCCTGTGCTGCCTCTTCACACCCGCCGCCGATGCCGCATGACTTTTGTACTGCCGGACAGAAGCTGTGTTCACGACACCACCAAGCATCCCACTGAGCTCTACGACAGGGACTACCAGTAGAACACCGTCACTGCTGCTGATCCACCGACCTGTGACACACAAGCGTGTGCATTACAAATTAGTCACACTTCATCGGGTGCAGGTCCATCATCCCCACTGGTATTTGCGATCAGCAAATGGAATGAATACCACAGAAGGTCCACCAGTGCCCACAAAGGCTAGGCGTTTAAATCCAGAACAATTTAAACACACTAAAATGATTTTTCAGGAAGTTTTTGACAGAAGACTATTCACCCTTCTTCTAATAGCTAGTCGTCACCCGTTCATTTGGTGCCTAAGGAAGGTGACACTTCCCGTCTCTGCGGAGACTACTGTGCACTTGAAACCAGCAAAATTTTAGGTAATTATCCTGTCTCTAATATTCAAGATTTTGCTTCTCAACTGCACGGGGCACAAATTTTCAGTGTAATAGACTGTTACAAGGCATACTACCAACTGCCAATGGCACCTGAGGACGTTAAAAAAAACTGATATCATCACCCCATTCATGTTATTCAAGTATCTGTTTATGCCGTATGGCGTTAAAAATACTGCACGGATGTGTCAATGGTTCATTGACTCATTGGTTGGAAAACTGGACTTTGTGTATGCATACCTGGATGACTTGTTAATTTTTTCCTCCTCACTCGGGGAACATGAACCTTACTTAATACAGTGTTACAATTCTTACAAGCAAACAGTGCCATGGTGAACAATGCTAAGTCACAACTCCACTGCACTAGTGTCACTTTTCTGGGCCACATTGTTTCCACCCCTACATGAATGGGTCGAGGCTATTCGTATGCTGTGTTTGCCCACAGACTTTCAGGGCCTCCGCTGTTTCCTAGGAACGGTAAATTGCTACTGCAAATGCATTCCCCATGCCACTGACACGAAAGCCCCACTGACAGACACTCTTACAGGCAACAACACCTTAAGGTCTCAGGCGGTCATGTGAGCTCCAGACATGCGACGTGCATTTGATAATCTCAAATCAGCCTTACAGATGGCCGTTATGCTCACTCACTCCACCCCTGATACTCCCACCTCGCTTACTACAGACGCAAGTGATACAGCAGTGAGGGGCAGTACTTCAGGAATCTGTTGGTTCTGTTGTACAGCCGCTCAGATTTTTCTCCCACAAACTGTCTGCTTCTCAATGTAAATGGTCGACCTTTGACCAGGAACTATTTGCTATTTATGCGGCTATCAAACATTTCCGAGACAATACCAAAGTCGCCATCTCGTGGTATTTACTGACACAAACTGCTCATATATGTTTTCCGCAACCCAGGCAAGGACATGTCCCCAAGACATTTCTGTCATATGGACCTGATATTCCAGGTTACAAACAACATATGTTATGTCAGAGCGGCAGGCAATGTCCTAGCCAATTTTTTATCTAGTGTGTCATTATTATCTTCACAACTGGACCTCAGCGAACTCCCTAGATTGCAAACAGATGATTACTGAACTTGATGCATTGTGCTCCGATACTAAAACAGGACTCAAACTCAAGTTATGGACACTTACTGGGTTCTTGCCACCCGTCTGGTGTGACATTTCAACAGGACGCATACGTCCAGTGATTCCCGCACCTCTCCTCTGTGACATTTTTAATAGTATTCATGACTTGGCACACCCTGGCATATGCACCACTGCATGTTTGGTGTCCTAATGTTTCATATGGCTCGGGGTGATAAAATAATGTCGCAGTTGGGCACGAGCTTGTGTAACTTGTCAGGGTGCAAATGTAGGATGTCGTGCTCAGCCCCCCATGGGTACGTTCGACATGGCAAAATGAAGATTTCAACACAGACACATCGATATCGTTTGGTCCTTACTCCCCTCAGGCCCCTTTCATTACATACTGTCTGCCACTGACAGGTTTACCCACTGGATAGAGGTAATTCCCCTCACTATTGTCACAGCCAACGCAGTGGCCCAAACCCTTTTATTAATGAGGATCTCACGCTTCGCCTGCCCAGGTTCTATCACCACTAACCAGGTCTGCCAGTTTGAGTTCGCCCTCTTCCAGCAGCTTTCTGAATTGTTCAGGTTGAAATGATTTAGGGACAGCAGCATACCACTCCCAGAGTAATGGGCTTGTCAAACACTGGCACCGATCTCTTAAAGTTTCACTGATGTGCTACGGAGGCGAGTGGGCCAACACCCAACCATGGGTAATGTTAAGCGTTCGGGCCGTGTACCAGGAGGACCTTGGTGCATCTCTGGTAGAAGCACTACATGGAAAACCCCTCACACTCCCAACAGAGCTAATCCAGCCTTCACCCCTCCAGATAAAACATGTGACTTGACCTTCGTCAGGCATGTTAAGCAGCTAATCACTAACGTTCGTGTGCCCCCAACCCTCCTCCCTCACCTGCACTCACTTCCCCCCATATTTCAGCGCCAGGACTTAGCGTCATGCACTCACGTCATGGTGAGTGATGACACCATCTGATTGATGCTCAGCCCTCCATACTCTGGCCTGCATAGACTCATCTCGTGGCGTAACAACACATTTGAAGTGCTCATTAGCGGCACACCTCAAACGGTATCTGTCTGATGCCTCAAACTGGTGTGGTATTTAAGACAACTGCTTGATACTCCACCGAGTCGGCCCACACCTCCTGCTATACCCGCCTCTGATGAGATATCTAACGACAGTCTGTGGGTGAGTGACGACCATTCCCGCACTTGTGACGTTACTCACTCCCAGTTGTGTGACAGTGCTACAGGTGCGTGAGACATCAGCCTACAGACTGACATGTGTGATGACTCCCTCTCCTACAGGTAGCCCCCTGCCTCTCCCCTGTTAGGATTTACTGATCTATCAGGGGCCAAGCTCAGAGCATGTGCTGTCACTGGTGATGATTCATTTGGAGACTCTGCCACCCCCTGTACGGAAGTGATAGTTAATGTCAACACTGATTTCATTTGTAGTTGTAAAGTCTTTTTTGTTGTGCATCCTGATAACGTGTTTGTATTCTGCGAATGAGGCAGCTTTCCCAATGACAACTTGACCCACAATCACCTTCTCCAGTCTGTCCCCTTGCCTGTTGGTACTGACCCATAATTGGTCAGAGTCCTTCATACTGCATCACGCTTTCAGGTTTGCTACCCCAGCTCCTGACAATTCACTGCCCCCTCCACAGATTTCTCCACTGCTGTATGGGGATTTGCCCAGTCAGGCAGGACCATTCCACCCCCCCCCCCCTCCGCCAACCCACCGCCCCCCCCCCCCCACCCCAGCCTGCTGGCTTGAGCACTTCATTTACTAAGGTCATGTATTGTTTCTGTTTAAACACCATCCCCGAATATCCCAGGTGCCTCCTTTACATTTATGCCCCCATGATTGTCTTGGTGGGGAGGGGGGCTAATGTGGTGACTATCGACCAAGTTGCTTATCAACATCTTTGTTTCCCAAGCAGTCTGTGGTCACACGCAAAATGGGAATCAGCTAGATGTGTGTGTGTGTATGTGTGTGTGTGTGTTTATATATGCTTTGGTCCCTGTTCTTCACGGGCATGCTGCCAGATATGATCGTCTTCAATACAGGATATTTTGGCGATCCATCTGGCCACCATCTTCACGTCCGATTGTCGAGACACAATCATGCCAGTTCTGGCATAACAGCTTCCTACCTTAACTGCTGAAGTCAAAATTTTAATTTGCTCCTTCAAGCTTTTATTGGTCCCAAACTTGCAAACATGTAACAAATGCGACGAAGGTCTCATTTGTTTCTTGTAATGATGAAATGGCTCATTTATCTCAAAAAAAATTTTTATCTCAACAATTCTAAGATCTGCTCATATTCTGCTCGGCGCCATCGTGTCACGGTCTCCATTGAATAGTGGCTAAGAACAGGGGAGGCGGGCAAAACTTATAATATATGATGGAAACTGATTAATAATTGCTGCATGAATAATAAAAAAAAAATGTCAAGAATAATTGAAAGAAATTGGAACATAGACATATCCTGAGTGAACTTTAACTGGCGCAGATATCAACGGACCTTTAAAGTCAATACATTTTTAGATCATTATTCGTCATATTATTTTATGTACTTCTTTTTCCCATTACCGCCATTGTCCCTGATGGTATGACAATACTGGCACCGGATCACCCCTCCTCAGCTCACGCAAATTCTTCTTGTCTGCTTTGATCCTCTTGATGCAAGATTATCGTGACTTATGAAATGATGAACAGATGTGGTTATCAATAATCTTCATCTCCCAAATAACTTTTATAATACTTCTGTAATGTCCAGTTAGAATACACGGTTTTTAACAATATTAATGCAGCAGAACTCTTCATACGTTCACCCACCACCACTTATAGAGACAAACAGGTGAATATACAGAAATTAATCAACTGTAGAGCGTATCTCTACTTGTCTTGTCTCTATCCTAACATTATTGCTAGTACAACATGATTCATTACAATTATATTCATGTATATGGGTATATTCCCAACAACTGTGTAACACCCAAAAAGGAAGCTCTGTTATCCAATCCTCCACAGTTCTACGGACACTCTATAGCATCAACCATCATAAGGAAAGATTTGTGTTATCTCATGTTTTTATTAAAAAAAAAAAAAAAAAAAAGTGGTATTGATGCATGAAACTGTAGGAGCAAACACCACATTAACTGGGGACCTTGTGTTTGGCACATGTATGATGGACAAAGAATGTACATCCCCCTGAGGATGCAAGTTAATGACGAATGTAAGGTTTCAACTGAACAGTATTCCTCAAACCAAACACTTTTCTTGATTTTGGATAAATAAGTTGATAAGCATTAGGATGTGATATTCCAGAAATTTTGGAAGGTCCAATGTATATATCAAAAAATCTATTAATCTCTTTGTTTATTGCTGTAGACTTCTTGTAGCTTTTGGTTAATACTGGGTCACCAACTTTATACTGTGTTACTTTCAAACCTTTATCATGACTTAAATTTTTCTTATTATGATAAGCTTTCATATTTTTCCTCACAGTATTCTCTCTCTCATCAGGTGAAAGATCAGAGCATACAGGGAACTTAATTAATTCATAAAAAAAGCTTCACAGCCTTGTTATTGTAATGAATTTCATGTGGAGAAAATCCATTAGTGGTGTTTTGTAAATGGTTGAGGATATCCTCAAACTGTTCTATGTAAGAATGCCAGTTAGGGTGGTCCTTAGCACAGTAAGTCCTACAAAGGTGTCCAATCTCTCTCGTGTATCTCTCTGTTGGATTGTAAGAAGGTAATTAAACTGAAATTCCTGTATGTTTGATATTCATATCTGTAAGAAACTGCTTCTAAATGTTGGATACAAGTTGGCTGCCACTGTGAGATAGGATTGCTTTTGGTTTACCTGCATTGGTGAAGGAATCATTGACAAAATATAGAATTTTCTTGTGGCTAGTGACTTTTCTCAATGGATATAGCTTAATTAATTTAGTGAATGAATCAACAACTACAAACACATGAGAGTACCCCTCTCTTGAACAAGGAAGTTGACCATAGAAATTGACTCCAATGAGCTCAGTCTTAGCTTTATGAATAATTCTGTGTAGAAATCCTCTATGACTCTGATTTGTCACCTTTAGCCTCTGACATCTGTCACAAGATGCTATTTAAGACATCACTCTTTTAGAGATATTACTAAAATAAACATTCTCCTGCAACTTCTGGATGCAATTCATACTGCCACAATGTCCAAAACTTTCATGTACAAACCAAATAAGTAAATAAACTTGTTGTTTAGGCCAGCATAATTTCCACTGATCAGAATTGGGTCTGCATCTTTCAAACAGAATCCCCTTATGTACCTCGTAGTATAGTGCAACTTTCTCATACTACTGTTTTCCAAGTAAGCTCTTTACTAACATAAGGTCTTCATCCTGATTTTGATATCTCCTCAGTTGTTCACATATGTTAACTATTTCTTTTTCCCCTTTTATACCTTTGATAAACATGATTCTGAAGTTCTTAATATCCTGTATTCCTCCTTTGCAAATAGAGCATCTTAAGAAGTTGAAGTTCTTACATCAAACTTACACTTGGCTAACTTAAATGTCATACCTCTCTGCCTGAACTTATTAGCTACCTCCTTGATTGTGTGGACATGCTCATCCCAGTTGTTGCTTGTTATGAGTATCTCATCAACATAAATTACCAGTTTTGAATGCATTTCACTACCCAATACAAGATCTAAGGCTATAATAAACTCTGCTACAGATACACCCAGACCAAAGGGTACTGCACAATACTGATAGCTTTTACTAGAGAGTAAGAATGCAGTATATTTCCTAGTTTCTGATTCTAATATTATCTGATGGAAACCTGAGGTCAAATCCAGCCATGAAAAATACTTGGTGCCAGAAAATATGTTCAGTAATTTTTCCATTGACTAAGGGTGATCAGTTTCTCTTTCCAAAAATTTATTTAGATGATGTAAATCAAGCACAAGCCTACCCCACCATCCTTTTTACTTATAACAGCCAAAGGGTTGTTGTATTGGCTATTACTCCTTCCAATAATCCTTCACTTTTGCATCTCCTGCAACTATCTCTCCCCAACCTGTCTTTTACAAACAGGAACTAAATATGGTTTTATAAAGAAAGGCTGGTGCCCTTTGAGTCTTAACTTGCATGTATTGTTCTTAACTCTGCCTGGTTTCTCACTAAATATATCTTTATAGGGTCTCAACATTTCTTCCAGTTCTGACCTCTCATCTCCAGTAGGCTTAGGTGGAATATACATTGGTCGTCTGACAGCCTCTGAAGGACTCTCACACAAACAGCTTCCGAAAGACAGTAATGCAGGCAGATGGACCTTCTGGTTCATGTGCCCCTTCCTTTTATATAAAACAAAACAATCAAATACATTATTGAATTTAAGGTTCACAAAATAACTATTAAAAGTCATGAAATAATTTTGGTTACATGTATCAAAAAATGGGCCATGTACTACTCTATGAGTTATGATATTATCAGGAAAAGTTTACATAGTTCCATCACAATTCCAACGAATATGAAATATATTAATATAAATATATTTTAATTAGTTGCAACCCAATTACATTGAATAAAATATTACTAACAGTATTTTGGTTTGCTCTCAAGTAAAGCTATCTTTTTAGATGACCATAATGAATAAATATCATAGCTTTTCAGAAATAGGGGAGAGGTAAATTTTCAATAATATGTGGTACAACATGACTGCACAGTTCATAACACAAAATTTCAAAGTTGGTTTAGAAACAAATGGCTTATTCCCCATAGTTGCTAATATAAATTGAGTAGTATTTACAAAAACACTTGGAGAAATATGCCCCGAGATTTCATTGAGAAAGAATCTGTTGACCATAGTATATTGTTTTAAATAATCAATTCTGTCTCCAGCAAAGAAACACACTCCTGGAAATTGAAATAAGAACACCGTGATTTCATTGTCCCAGGAAGGGGAAACTTTATTGACACATTCCTGGGGTCAGATACATCACATGATCACACTGACAGAACCACAGGCACATAGACACAGGCAATAGAGCATGCACAATGTCGGCACCAGTACAGTGTATATCCACCTTTCGCAGCACTTCAGGCTGCTATTCTCCCATGGAGACGATCGTAGAGATGCTGGATGTAGTCCTGTGGAACGGCTTGCCATGCCATTTCCACCTGGCGCCTCAGTTGGACCAGCGTTCGTGCTGGACGTGCAGACCGCGTGAGACGACGCTTCATCCAGTCCCAAACATGCTCAATGGGGGACAGATCCGGAGATCTTGCTGGCCAGGGTAGTTGACTTACACCTTCTAGAGCACGTTGGGTGGCACGGGATACATGCGGACGTGCATTGTCCTGTTGGAACAGCAAGTTCCCTTGCCGGTCTAGGAATGGTAGAACGATGGGTTCGATGACGGTTTGGATGTACCGTGCACTATTCAGTGTCCCCTCGACGATCACCAGTGGTGCTCGGCCAGTGTAGGAGATCGCTCCCCGCACCATGATGCCGGGTGTTGGCCCTGTGTGCCTCGGTCGTATGCAGTCCTGATTGTGGCGCTCACCTGCACGGCGCCAAACACGCATACGACCATCATTGGCACCAAGGCAGAAGCGACTCTCATCGCTGAAGACGACACGTCTCCATTCGTCAATGTGTTCTTTTTTCCATTTCCAGGAGTGTAGTTCTGTATTTGGTATTAACAAATTTAAAAAACTTCACATGACATTTGATAAAAGTAGTCAGGTTGCAGAAAACTTCTAAAATCTTACACAGGATTAAACTTGGTACACTTCACTATCTTTATCTCCAAACTGTGTAAGTATGAGAAAGTTTGAGGTAATGATCACTTGTATGTTATATCATACTTAAACAATCTAGAAAAATTAATTTTAATCATAAATGTAGAAAATTATCTTCCAGACTCCATTTGAGATCTTTTTCTGTTCCTGTTGTACGTGAATGATTTACCCATAAATAGTTGCTCTGATTAATGATATCTTTCTGGGTGTTTTGCCAGCAGAACACCTGGAAGCACACCCTTAATCAATCATCCTGAGAAAACCAGAAGGCACAACATATACTCTGTATCAGATTTTGACAGATTGACAGATAGGAAAAATAAAATCTTGACATTATTGTACATTCTCATAGTGACACATAAACCTCCTTTTACGTCTGAACATCTCTAAACTTTGTATGATGCAGTTCACGACCAATTAGTTGTATTGCCAAAATATTAATTTAACTGAACAATTACAAAAGAAAAGTTGATCTTCTAGCAATTATAGTTTCCAGTTTCTATATTATTTCTACTTATCACATTAATATTAGGTTACTGTATCTTTGCTGTGCTATCAGAATAGTGAGTTCATATTGTATATATAAGTCCTCTGAATTTATATTTGGGAGTAAAAGTAACAACACATCAAAAGGCACATGTACAAGACTGGAAACTTCTGTGCATACATTTGTGTGTGTGTGTGTGTGTGTACTCTAGTTTGAAAACGAATTTGTCTGATACCTTGTGAAGTTTTCCGTCTTGTGTGTGTGGCTGTCTTCAAATTAATGTCCATATTATTCAATGAGTTGTTATCTTTACTGCTGAATTGTTGTGTTCTGCCAGAACTTCTTTCCATTACCACATTTAAATAACATTTGCAACTAGGCATATGGAATTTTCTATCTTACCAGAGGAAAAAATGTATTATCATCAGGGAAACCTTAAGTGTTGTTTTCCATATATTCTTTGAGTTGAGTAATATTTATTATTGAATTATGTTTTAGGTTTGGCAAAACACTTCTGATTGAGGAAGCTGATTCAATTGATCCAGTACTGTATCCTATTCTAAGACGAGAACTCACAAACCAAGGTAACATTAGCTCATATTAAATGTATTATTCATAATTAAAAACTGGATTTCAATGATTATTGTGGAAGGAAGTGGGAGGTTCCATGTTGTATTTAGAAATGGGTTGACTGGTAATGTTTGAGGAAATTAGCTTCAGGACAGAGAAAAATGTAAGACCATGGTATTATACACAAGAGCCAAGTATAAAACATTTCCAGAGTATACTAAATAATATGTAGTGAATATGATAAATTCTATGTTGGGCAAACAGGGAGAGACTTCTAAACAAGATCTAGAGCATGTTAATGAGAATGAAGCCAATCCGTTAGCATTTGGTACTCATTTAAGATAAAACAAGCATTTTGCTACTGATATTAATAAAAACACCACCATTCTTCATAAAGCTGAAAAAGGTAGATTACTAAATGTTCTAAAATACATTAAGATATACACTCATCTGATGAAACACCCTGACAACATACTTAATGAACAAACAGAGCTACAGGATAAGATGTATATACAAACCTTTACAGTGTTTTAACCAACAAAGTTCGGTTTGGGGTCTCCCCATCTCCTTCATGAAAAATTGTCTAATTTAATATGAAATGTTGGGTTACCATTGGATCTAAGTCTGAAATAAGAACTTACATACATGATAGACATAGTTTTTCATTAAATCCAACTTGCTTGATGGGTACTTCAAGACTATTAACATCAGCTTTTTGTATATATTTATACAATTTTGTACTTTTTATTTATTCAACCCTTACATACTAATTGGCCAAACGTGACATTACAACTCATTAATGCAAGTCACATACACATATGAATGTGATGTCAGCAATAACAAAAGGCTCATAATATAGACTTTTTGTTATGTTCAGCTTGAAGTTCATCTAGAAAACAAACAACCATGTGGACACCTAGAATTCATTTACTCTTTACCATGTCTCTCAGTTCATGAAATTAAGCATTTCCGGACACATGTCCACATAACATCTTTTCTTTATTTGTGTGTGAGGAATGTTTCCTGAAAGTTTGGCCGTACCTTTTTGTAACACCCTGTATAAAAAGCTGTGGAATGATTGCAGCAGAGCTGATATATGACATGGCTGTTTTCACAGGTGGCCCAGCCTCTGATGGGATAGGATATGCCTTTGACAGAACTGTAATAGGAACTGTTGGGTGGATGGGGCAGGTCTTGCACCTGGGTCTTCCACAGGGATATGATTCTTGTGGCAAGGAATTGGGATTGTGAGTGGGATAGGGATGTACTAGTCCTGCCTAAAGGACTCACCCTTAGCCATACACCAAAATTTTAACCACGCTGGATTTGTCAAAGACCTACTCTCTTTCTCTTGATTCCTGCAATGTAAACACTTCTTTCCTGTCAGTCATTCCAACTACAGCCAACCTAATGCTAATATTGAATCCCGGGTCTCCCAGTTCATACCACCATTCAACTTTGATCCTTCACAAACAGGCACTATGCCCCAGACCTAGCCTGCAAACAGATCTCCCATTCTATTTCCCCTCACATCCCAAATCCTCCCACCACCTCAAGAACCAGCCACAAAGCAGTACCCCTTTGTCACCCATTTCCACCCCAGACTGAAACAAGAGAACCGTATCCTCCGCCAGGCTTTTGATTACCTATCTTCATGCCCTGAAATGAAGGACATCCTACCCGAGATCCCTCCCATCCTTCATAAAGTGGAGTTCCATTGCCCACCCACCTTCTACAACATCCTAATCCATCCCTATGCCACTCCTCATATCTATGTGGAAGACCTGGATGCAAGATCTGTCCAATCCATCCACCTAGCACTTCCTAGTACAGTCCTATCACAGGCTTATCCTATCTCACCAGAGGCTGGGCAACTTGTGAATGCAGCTATGTCATATGCTATCTCTGCTGCAGTCATCGCACAGGTTTTTATATTGGTATGACTACCTACCAGTTCCCCACCAGGATGAACAGCCACCGCCGAACTGTGCCCGAGAGCAAAGTAGGCCATCCTGAGGCATAACATGCAGCTGAACATAACTATCTTGATTTCAGTGGCTCCTTTGCTAACCGATCCATCTGTATCCTCCCCTCCGCCACCATCTCTTCTGAACTGCACAAATGGGAATTACTCATTCAACACATTCTCCTCCTGTAATTATCCCAGCCTCAACATATGCTAACACACTGTCCAAATACCCTCCACCCAACAGTTTCCACACTCTGTGTCCTATTACGTCCTCCCTTTTCTTCTCTCCCACCTGCTTTGTGTGCCATTCTCTGCCAATGTTCCATCCCATATTTTGCGTCCTCCTTTCCTCTTTTGCTCCGTTTTCCCTACCTCCATGCCCCACAACCACCCGCCTCTCTCTCCCCATGCATGCACACTGTCCTTTCCCCTTCCCTGCTCCCTTCAGGTTACTGCTTCCATTCTGGTCCACACTGCCAGAGTTGGCGATCATGTGTGTGTGAATGAATGGTGTGTGTTTCTCTTTCTTTTTCTGATGAAGGCTGTGGCCAAAAGTGTATGTGTAAGTGTCTTTTAATTGTGCCTGTCTGCAACATACTGTCATCTTTGCAGTAATTAGCAATCTGTCTTTTTCTACATTATTGAATTTAAAGATTTAGTTGACAAGGGAGCAAAAAACTAAAATGATTATTTATTATTATGTACATCAAGAAGCACTTTCTGCTAAATTTGCAGCTATTGGGCACATGAAGAAATTGGTGGTATGAATAGGAAATTTTCTAAAATTACATGCCTTATTCCACTGTCAGTTGCAAGAGTTTTCGATGGAATTGAGAAAAATGTATGGAGAAGTTATATATTACTATAAAGTACTTTGGGTTACGTCAACAAGCGTGCCTTTAATGATTTTTCAATTTAAAACCCACTATTGTTGACTTTGTCAAGGAAAAAGAAGAGCAGGAGTGAAAGTTAGAATATCTGGAATGGATTGTGAACCTTGCATTTTAAGTGGATTTCACTGCATTCTGCCCACAGTATGACATTGCAAGGTGAGAAACAACATATTTCTGTATGAAGTCTTCATGGGTTGTCAGCTGAGTAGCATCGTCGTCTTGTAGCAACATTTTGATGGAATGCGTCTCCTTCATCTTCAGGTGAAGATAATGGAGACACATTGCATCGAAACATTGCTACGAGATGACAACGCTACTTGGCTGACTACCCGTGAAGACTTCATATATGAAATTTGCCAAGAAAGCCTGCACTCACATTGTAGTAGTGACAAATTCTGACACATTCCAGTTCCCTAAGCTCAGTGACAGTAAAGAAACTGTGAGGGTTGAAGAATTTATTGTGACCTTGAAATAATTACAAGGATAGTTTTCTGAATGTATTGAGGAAACTGCCAATCTTCAATTTGTTTTTGAGCTGTATTCGAGACAATTTGCTGTTTCAGTCAAAAGTGCCTCTGTGCATATGTAGATATAGTTGATTGATCTGTAATGTAATTTCCATTTTCAAGACAAATCCTTGTGTGTTAAAACTGTCCAGGATGTCTACATTGTTTTCCCCAGGAAGGGTTTCCACATCTCCATAATAAGTTTGCAAAAGTGCTACAATATTTTAAGCAACATACATGTGCGAAAAACCTTTTTTCAATTACAAAACTAAATAAGTCACAATTATTTGCAACCTGAGTGCTAAAATCTGTGATATCTTCTGCGTCTGCCTGTGTGCTGACACAGTTTCTACCATGTACCAAAGATAAATAACACTGAAAATTTGTGTTGGTTGTGATCTATGTTGTTCGGAAATGTGAAGTGTAAAACCAAGTTGCATGCAGTGTGACTACATTGCTATTTAAGTGAAGCATGTCCACAGTTTGCCCCTCTTCTCCTTCCTCCTCACATTCAGACATTGTACCATGGCAGTAGGAGAAGTGTAAAGATAGGCTGAGCACTTTGGCACTCATACCAGAGTATGGGTAGTGAGCCAAATTCGTGGCCGACCCTGGACTACAGTATGATCTTTGAGAAATTCAAATTTTCTCATCAAAGTGGTGTGACGGTGCAGAGCAATTGTTGATTCATCATCTTACCATAAGTAAAAAACTTTTAACAGTTCCTTTCATTTAGGAGAAAGCTCTCCAACATTTTGCAGTGTTTTTCTGAAATTAAATATTAACAGATGGTAACTTGAATCACCGAAATTACCAAAAGTACAGCTTAGCAGGTCATTTTCACTTGCTGCATCCACAAGAGTTTGTGAAACTAAGGCATACTGAAGTTGTTTTCATTTAAGGCATACTGAATTTGTGCATGCATTTACTACTGCTTATATACTAATAGTGTAAGCTTAGAAGATGATTTTTCAAAATAGTCATTTCCATGCAAAACTTTTCTGTATGGTTGTAGACCTTCAGGGAAAAGTGCAGTCATGGAAATATGATATTTTGTAGAGAAAATAATGCTCTTTCAAGTGGTGATTTTGACACTTGTGGACTAACTTATTTTTTATGATAAATATTTCTGGCCATCTTCAGAAATCCCATAAGTCTCAAAAACCTGAAAGTGTTCAAACTGGCCTGTGTTATAAACAGTCTCAATAGACACAGGGTCACATAAAGAGAGCTTCGTAAACTAATCCTGTGAAAAGATCAAGCTATGTAAACTTTGGATAAATTTTGCCACAACAAAGTTTGAAGCTTCTTAATATAGCTGGAGGAAACATAATGAATCAAGTGATGTAAAATGCGCAAGATGTGTAAGTTGTTCAACCTCTTTGTCATGTTTTGCTGCTTTACCACAACAGTTCACTGTGATATAGTAGTTGAAGCTACAACAAAATTTTTGAAAAGTCACTACAACATTTGGTTGCCCTTCACTTGTGGGATACCTCATCACAAAGTATGAAGATCTGTGAGCTAGAAATCTGTTTAGCTTCCCTTAATAGCTTATCAATGCAGCACAGAAAATTTGGATAAAATCTCAGCTGGCCGACGGGAGACCCCAAATCTACTTGATGTGGAATTGTTTTTACAAAATTATTTTCCAGTTACTGGCACAAATTATGCAGATAAATCTTTCCCAATGTTGACATTGTAACATCAATTAGTACTAGTAAAAGTAACTAATAGATTAAAATAATGTGAAATACTATTCTCAGCACATTGGCAGTTACAGGATATATAAACAATATTTAGATAAATAACATTCTACTTACACTATATAGATTTTATAGAAACTCAGAACTAGTAAATTACTCAATAGAAATTGTTTGTAGATGGTATGTTAATGCCGTCAGATGAGGAGGACTTACAAAAATGCAAATATAGGGTAAATAATATGTGAAGTCGTGGGTGGTTTTCACATCCAGTGATACAAAAGAGATGATGAAGTTGGTGTCATTGCTGAAATCAAGACTCTCACATTTCACCTCTGATTATGTCTGTTACATGTAATAACAGATGTCTTTAGGCAGTTATTACTTGTAACATCATTAATAGGCTTCCAGCAGAAGTGCAAAAAAATTGAATGATAAACCCGAAGTATTCAAATATAAGTTGAAAGATTTCTAAGCTACTTATGATCTGGACATGAGAAAGGAGCTTGCGGGTGTTCAATGCCAAGGTTATCAGTGTTCTGGACATGAGCTCTTCACAGTAGGTCAGCACATGTCTGTGTAATGTGTTATCCATTCATATACTGTGGCACAATATTTTTCATATTATATTATTTCTTTAATAATTTTGTTTATAAATTCTCCATCAGCTTTATGTAAACTGTGTACCACTCATTCCATAAACAAGTAGCTTAGACTCCCATTGTCCTTGGGACCTGATAAATAAATAAAAATAAAATAACTGTTAATTAAACATAGCAGTAAGTGACTGGAAATTCAGTTTGTGTTAATAGTCTTGCAGTCAGGCACTACAAACAAAAATGACATTGTCCTTCTTTTTTTTTGTGTTGATCAGCCTGGACCTTGAGTGATGACCAAAACATAAATAATGTAATCTGTGTTGTTCCTTACTTTCAGACTATCTACCTTCCCCTGTTTGTGCCTTTAACACAATCTGAGAACTTGGTCTGTTTGATAGATGTTGTGTTTTGCATTTCATTTTCAGAAATTACGATTATTTCATGTATTTTAACATTACTTTTGTCTTGTCAGGTGGTGACAGGAAAGCAGTCCAGCTAGGATCTAAGCTTGTGGATTTTGATGATAGATTCCAGTTGTTCTTGACAACCCGCAATCCAGACCCAGACTTGCCACCCGATGCAGAGGCATTGATCACTGTTATTGACTTTAAAACGACAAAAACTGGACTTTCAGGTCAGGTAAGAATCATTGCTCAAATACATTATTGGCTTGAAAGCAATAGTAATAACTGGCTGTACTGTTCATAGAGGAGGAGTTGAAGGACTTAGTCTGATAGCTGAATATATCTAGCTTACTTTTTTGTTGTGCCTGTCACAACTCATTGTCTTCTCTATGTGGCAAATAACGATCTATCCTTGCCATATTGTTATTCCATCCTGGATGCTCCTTGTTTGGTAGTAATGTTATTTGTTCTTTTGAATCTAACAAGCAGAGTGATATTTATTCTTTTGAATCTAACAGTGATGTTGACAGCAATAATAAGGGGCAGGTTGAACTGAACACAAAATACTTTTTTGAGTTGTGAAACTATGTTATGTCAGAATTGTAATATCCTTTCCTAATGTTTGTGAATCTTTTGAGGGTATTAGTATGAGACCTAACTGGATATGTAGTTTGGCAGAAGTATGACAAATAGACCAGTAACTTTTTAAGAGGTTTGCATGGTTCACATAGCTAAGAAATGAGTGAGAAGATTATGTAATGGTGTGTTTGAAGGTGGCATTAGAAAATGCTCAAGATGCGTACTGCTCCTGCATGTTTTTACTCCACATGCCAACTATGAAATAACTTACAGGTCTCGTTTTCCTTTCAAAAATTGATTTTTTAAGTTTTGATGATGTAGACAGACTACAAATGACTAATAGGGTATTAAGTCAGCCCACGTGAATTAGGTAGCATGGCTTCTGCAACTAGTTTCTCTTTTTGGTTATGGCAGTTAACATGTTAAAATGTCAATATTTTAAATATATTTTCTTTATCCAAAGAAATATATCTACTTTGAGGGCCAATGTGTCATTTTCTGGAATGCTCTTCCACTTTTCTTCTCAATTTTATTCTGTATTTTTGTGACTTTTGCATTTTATTTCTCATTAACATTTCCTTTACCCATGCACACAGCTTGCTTTCACTTCAGTTCTTTTTTCTTCCAGCATTGATCCCCCCTTTGTCCATAGCTCATCTTATATTGTTATCATTTTTACAGTATCATCAATTTTTCCTGGCTCATTGTCTGAGAGGCTACCATCATCTACAAAAAGTTATGGTACTAATAGGTTCACTAGTGTCTTCTGTTTACAATCTCCATGAATTATTTCTGCATACATCATCATGGAGAGATGTGGACAAATATATATTTCTTCTTGGGTTGACATATGCTACTCTTTCTTGGTTACTAATTGTGATTTTGGTACATGCCTCTGTCTACAGCTATATCTGCAGCCTATTTTCCATCAGTTTTCTAGATTGATGCACCCATCTGTGATTTCCTCTTCTGTGTGACTCTCTTCAACTCAGAACAGAGCTTGCACCCAATGCCCCCAGTTCTTTGTTGCATATATTGTAATTTCTGTTTCCCCCAACAACTTTTGTCCTGTGGAAGCTATTCCCTGACATCTCAAAACTCTTTCTGTCATCCTGTTTCTAATTCTTGTTAGTGTTTTCCACACATTCTCTTCTTCTCTGATCCTCTGTTGAACTTACTATTTCTTTATTTTGTGGTAACACCACTTATGAATGCTTTGTTCTCTACCATTACAGTTTTCCCACAGTAATCACTTCCATACAATTATGTGCTCCAGTAATACATTCTTAGAACTTCATTTTTTAATTAAGGTGTATGCTTTTTCTGAGGTAGCAGAGTTCCTTTGCATTGTCTGTTGTCTGGTCCGTTATGTTGATGTTAAAATTGTCATTAATTTAATTTCTGCTGCTTCTCAATGTTTTCGTCCTTCTTTGTTTAATTTTAGAGCGTGTTATATTCACAGTAGACTGTTCATTTTGTTCATGAAGTCCTGTAAATTTTTCTCGCTTTCTGAGGGGACAGCAATGTCATCAGTACATACGATTGTTAATATCCTTTACGCTGTATTTTAACCTCACTTCTGATACTTTCTTTTATTTCTTTCATTGCTTCTTCATATAGAGTTGAATCGGTAGAGAAGACAGATTTCATCTCTGTCTTATGCACGTTTTTAATCTGGGCTCTCTCCCTTGGTCACCCTTTTCCCTTTTGACTCTTTTGCATGATACATGTATTCATCTATCCCTGTACTATATATCTAGTTTGTGAGGATTTCCAACATGTTGAACCACTTTATCTTGCTGAATGCTTATTTTAGAATGCAAATCCTACAAAAGCATTTTGATCTTTCTTAATTCTAGCTTCCATTATCAAGCATAACGTTGTAATTGCTTCTCTAGTGCCTTGACCCGTCTTAAAGCAAATCACATAACTTTGAACAAACATTATTCCTCAGTACATCGATATCCCGTTGTCTTACACATTTATTCTGCCTAATAATCCTCTCAAACTTCAGCCTAATCTTCATCATTACTAAATTATTATCTGAGATTACAAATCCTCCTGCGTATGCCTTATGATCCAGTATCTAATTATGTATCCTATATCTCACCATGATGGAGTCCATTGGGTATTTTATTGCATTTCCTGGCTTTTTCAAAGTGTATGTTCTCTTTTTGCAACTTATGAATCGTGTATTCTCTATTACTAGCTGAAATTTATTGCAGAGCTAACTGAATCTTGCTTCTCTCCCAAACCTACAGTTTGATCCATATTCTCCCGTAACTCTTCTTTCCATTTCACTTCACTGACTCCTGATCCACCTAGTTTCAGCCTTTGCATTTCCCTTTATGATTTTCTGGCCTTCATGTTATATTCAGACCTCTGAATGCTTAATGTTTTCCTTTCACTGCTTTTTCATCCTTTTTCTCATAGTCACCTCCCCTTAGCAGCCTTCTCTTGGAGATCCAATTGGGACAATAATATTGAATCTTTTGCCAGTGAAGAGCTCATCCTCACACTTCTTCAGTTGTCGGCAACGTCTTGTGTGGATACACTTTCTTTAATGGACTCATTTTTTTCTGCACATCTGTGCTATTGATCAATACTGATTCTAACATCTCTTCCACCCTGAAAGCAAGTGGGTGCCCTGATCCTTTAGTGCTTATCTTCTTCCATTTTGTCAGGATGCTGTTAACGATATAAAGTAGATTTCTTGTATATGAAATCATCACAGACAACTATCATTATTACTGCATGATATTTAGAAAATAACCCAGGAGATCAACTGACATTTCAACATGGGCCTGCAAATTACTAATCATGGTTAATCATTATTAATCTGGGCCACAGGCTCATATAACTCTAAGGAGTAAGAAGTGCACTGCATTTACACATGAAGAAGATTGTGTTCTGCTGTAGGTAGGATATGTAATTCAAAATCTGAAAAAAAAGAAAAAAAATACTTCTGCTAATATTATTCTGAGCCTTCACATGATCTATAACTTAAAGATTTCATTGTGGTGTGTATTTCCCTTGTGCAGCAATCAGGCTTTAAATGTAATTGAATAGAATCAAAGAATACTGAGATATATTCCTGTGAAATCCCCTCCAAGTTGTTTGTATGCTTGCATCAAAAGTAGTTGCTGGAGAGCCATCTTACAGACATATTTAATGGGTAATGTGAGGTGAATGCACAGGCCGGTGATTTTACCTGTCATCTTGAAAGATGGATTGCACATTACTCAGTGCATGTGGCTGAGAATTGTCCTACTGAAATAAGGCGTATCATATTGTCTTACAGAGATTCGGTAATTCATGCTTTAAAATTTCGGTGCTGTAGCAGTTACTGTTAAGCTCTATCTCAGTAAATTAGAATCCAGATCATATGCTGAATCCATTGGTGCCCCAACCCAGCAAACATTGTGTGTTTATTCCGTATGGTGATAAACAGTGCAGGATGACAGATTGAGATCACTGTGGTAACAACTAATACAAAAGCAGCCATTAGTGTGTGACACATTAAGTGTGATTCATCGAAAACTGCTATATTTTGTATCTCAGCGTGGTGATGGTGTTCATATACCTGACCACTGATAATTTATAGACTGTGAAAGCCAACACAATAGCTTGTGTCTCTCAATAGTTGTTGTTGCACTATCAACACAAAAGAGATCTACCCCTTTACAGTACTCCACTTTCAAACCAAATTCATGGATGAATCTGTACAATTACTATGGTCATATGGACTAGATGGGTGTTGTCCCATTCTGTGGTCACCTTGCATTGCCTGTACTCCTCCATTACTATATACAACTTCATTATACCCACAAGTTCCACATATATGTCATAGCAGGCTGTTCTGAATGTGCTGAAATGTCATGATATGACAAAGCCACACCCCTCAGACCTATTTTTGCCCCATTTAACTCCAGTATGCTGAAATACCCTCGGATATCAGTAGGGCACATGCTTTCACATTTCTCTTTCGTTTGATGGCTGTTTACTGACTAAACTTACCATGTAAGAGAGGACGCTGCTGGTTATATGTGTGCCATCCTTCTGCAGACTTAATTACTTATAACTGGCACAATACATGCAGCTTTAGACCCATATTGTGTGTGTTCGTTTTTGACATTCTTTTCAGTGTTGCAGTTTTCATAAATGTTTGTCTAATGAGTTAATGGCTCACAATAAGCAAATTTATATTCCTAGGAATATTATTGATTTCATCTACATAAAACCAAATTGCCAGTATTACTTAGTTTATTACTGCTGTCCTGCGAATTTCAGGTGTCAAAATTGATATAATATCTATGCACTGTTTCTTGCCATTGTAAGTAGTGTAATTCAGCTCTGTCTTGTGTGGGAGGGTTGCATGGAACAGAATGTACATATTCTCAGGCACAACCGAATTGTGTCTACCATCTGGTTAGCAAGATGTATGAGACAGGCGAAATTCCCTCAGACTTCAAGAAGAATACAATAATTCCAATCCCAAAGAAAGCAGGTGTTGACAGATGTGAAAATTACCGAACTATCCGATTAGTCACAGCTGCAAAATACTAACGTGAATTCTTTACAGACGAATGGAAAAACTGGTAGAAGCCGACCTTGCAGAAGATCAGTTTGGATTCCGTAGAAATGTTGGAACACATGAGGCAATACTGACCCTACGACTTATCTTAGAAGAAAGATTAAGGAAAGGCAAACCCACATTTCTAGCATTTGTAGACTTAGAGGAAGCTTTTGACAATGTTGACTGGAATACTCTCTTTCAAATTCTGAAGGTGGCAGGGGTAAAATATAGGGAGCGAAAGGCTATTTACAATTAGTACAGAAACCAGATGGCAGTTATAAGAGTCGAGGGGCATGAAAGGGAAGCAGCAGTTGGGAAGGGAGTGAGACAAAGTTGTAGCCTCTCCCCGATGCTATTCAATCTGTATATTGAGCAAGCAGTAAAGGAAACAAAAGAAAAGTTCGGAGTAGGTATTAAAATCCATGGAGAAGAAATAAAAGCTTTGAGGTTCACCTATGACATTGAAATTCTGTCAGAACAGCAAAGGACTTGGAAGAGCAGTTGAACGGAATGGACAGTGTCTTGAAAGGAGGGTATAAGATGAACAGCAACAAAAGCAAAACAAGGATAATGGAATGTAGTCGAATTAAGTCAGGTGATGCTGAGGGAATTAGATTAGGAAATGAGACACTTAAAGTAGTAAAGGAGTTTTGCTATTTAGGGAGTAAAATAACTGATGATGGTCGAGGTAGAGAGGATATAAAATGTAGACTGGCAATGGCAAGGAAAGCGTTTCTGAAGAAGAGAAATTTGTTAACATCAAGTATTGATTTAAGTGTTAGGAAGTCGTTTCTGAAAGTATTTGTATGGAGTGTAGCCATGTATGGAAGTGAAACGTGGACGATAAATAGTTTAGACAAGAAGAGAATAGAAGCTTTTGAAATGTGGTGCTACAGAAGAATGCTGAAGATTAGATGGGTAGATCACATAACTAATGAGGAGGTATTGAAAGAATTGGGGAGAAGAGGAGATTGTGGCACAACTTGACTAGAAGAAGGGATCGGTTGGTAGGACATGTTCTGAGGCATCAATGGATCACCAATTTAGTAGTAGAGGGCAGCGTGGAGGGTAAAAATCATAGATCAAGAGATGAATACACTAAGCAGATTCAGAAGGATGTAGGCTGCAGTAGGTACTGGGAGATGAAGAAGCTTTCACAGGATAGAGTAGCATGGAGAGCTGCATCAAACCAGTCTCAGGACTGAAGACTACAACAACAACAACAACAACAACATGCAGTAGTGTGTAGCATCCCTTTATCCTTGTGACAGTGGCAATATAGTGTGGCATAGAAACCACAAAACACTGAAAGCTCTGATCAATTACAGCTGAGTTGTTTCCTATAACTCAGGGATAATGACCAGAGAACAGCTGAAGGTGGTGCATTCTCTTGCAAAAGTTGCAGCTTATGGGTGAACAGATGGATGCACATGGCCAGGTTGTAGGCTCGTGTATTCCTTGTGTTTGACAGACAATGGAAAAATGATCTGATTTCATCCCATGTAAACATTTTGTTGTAGTGAAATAAAATTGTCAATTACACACATTATATTTATTCAGAGATAAACTGCATAGACCATCAAAGCAGTAGTAGAGCAACACTATAACAACACTTTGATTGTCTTTTTAAATAACATCAAAGACAATCTAAAAATGTCACAGAGATGGAATGAGTGGAATAAATAAAGGAGCTCTTGTCCACTTGCCTATCTCTTAATACCCCCCCCCCCTCCCCCCCCATGATAATATCTAAAAGTAACCACATATATCATTTTGAATGTAGCATGTTCTTACCATGAAGTTCATGAATATTCTGATTCAGTGGCATTGTTAATAAGCCTGCTTGATTTTTATCCATTGAAATGTATCGAAAGTCAATTATTCAAATGTGTGTGAAATCTTATGAGACTTAACTGCTAAGGTCATCAGCCCTTATGCTTACACACTACTTAACCTAAATTATCCTAAGGACAAGCACTCACACCCATGCCTGAGGGAGGACTTGAACCTCCGCCGGGACCAGCCGCACAGACCATGACTGCAGCACCTTAGACCGCTCGGCTAATCCCGCGCGGCTAAAGTCAATTGCTCCAGCTATTACTATCTCCCTGATGAAATGATGTTTTATGGCATTATGCTTTGTTCTTGATTTGTCTATATGCTTCTTGGGGTGTGTGATTGCTTCTTGATTATCACACCAGCAATTGTTGATTCTCTAATCAGTTGTTTAAAGTTAAGGCTATCCAGTAATTCTATCGTCCATACAATTTCTCTTATGCAGGTTGCCACTGGCCTGTATTCTGCTTTCATTGTGCTAAATGCAACTGCAGTTTGTTTCATACTCTTCCAGTACACCGGAGATCTTGCCAGTAATATTACCTATCTCATAATACATTTGTGATCATCTACACAAGTATCCCAGTCAGCATCAGAAAATGCTTAAGTATTTGGCCAGTGGCACAATATGTGAGTTTTTAATGTGCTCTTTCTTTCGTACATCTTACTACCCTCTTTGCTGCATTCCAATCGCTCATATTAAATTTTGAACAATATTTTTGATAACTTTGCCACCGAGAAAGCCGTGTCTGAGACCTGTGTGGAAGGTAAAGTAGTCCACCAATAATCTCACAATATGGAAGATTTTTAACTTCCTCATCACACTTTTCCTCAAGAAGATTTGATTTTATTTCCACTGGGTTCATGGCACCCTTAGCATTTTGAAGTCTGAATCTGTCAAGTCATTGTTTAATATACTCCTTCTGAGAAAGACTAATTGTTCCATCTCGGCTATTCTCAAATTTCACTCCTAGCGTGTGACACCATACCCATGTGATTGATTTCAAAGCAACTTCCTAAATGATTCTTTACTTGTTGCCTTATTGCTTCATTCATTGCAAATGTAAGCATATCATCCACATATACAGACAGAATAGCTTTCCCTTCCTTTCCACTTAACTTGTACACACATGGATCTATATCATTTCGGATAAATCCAAGATTTTCTAGTGAGTTGTTTAAATGACTACTCCAGCATTTGCCACTTTTTTTCAGTCTATATATTTACATGTTTAAAGTGCAAATCAAACTTTCTTCATGAAGCCTTCTGGCTCATGCACATATACCTTTTCCCTTAATTTGCTGTACAGAGAGCACTCTTCACATCATACTGATCAATATGTCAGTTTTTTTCAACACTTGCTGCTATCAGTGGTTGAATTGTCTTGAAATTTGAAACAGTATCATAAGTCTCATTATAATCTACACCTTTTACTTGGCTAAATCCCTTTGTGACTAAACGAGCTTTAAAAATCTGCTTCTCACCAACTGTCTTTTTTTTTTAATACCCATCTGTTCTTCATAGGAATTACACCAGGTAGGAATCCAACCAGTTTCTAAGCACCTCATCCAGTTTCTAGGCACCATGATTTTTCAAGGAGTTAATTTCTTGATTCATTACTGCCTCATCAGAAGTAATTGCTTCCTGATACATTTATAGTTCGTCACTGTTGCTTCCTCACATTATGTTTATTTGTGCTTTGTCAGCATAAGTATTCTCTTTGGAATGAAGTGTCTTTGGATAACATTTCCTTAAACCAATTTTTTCGTTTGTTATGTAATTTGTTTGCCTGCATCTACTTCATGAAGTTTCAACATGTTCCACAAGTTCCTGATTACCTTTAGTTTCTTCCAAATTTTCCTCCTGATCTGAGAAACCATAAAATTCATCTTCAGTGTTAGAATCTTTTCTTTCACTTTGCCTTTCATCTTCACTACTGTTTACTGTAGATTTCAATAAATTCTTTCTTTTTCTTGTTTTCATTATGTGTGTCGCAGTGTACATCTGCTCATCCCAAGAACTCTTTAGTAAATTACTTCCTAGCAGTTGCGACTTTTCCATATCGATTAACATTCTGCTGAGCTGTTTGGCTACACCGTCTTGTGACAGTGTGAATGTCATTGCTATGCCAAATTCTTCAGATTCACAGAACTGTGACCATTTGTGCAAACAGAATTCTAGGCTAATGTGTGTTTAGATTCTCTGCAGGTGTTTTCTGGTGTGTTTTTCTGTTTGAATCTTTCATTTCTTGATTCTTCAAATGCTTCACCTGTATTTTTGAGGAATGCATAAATATGTATGTACTTGCATTATCCATGATAGTCATTAAATATCTATTGCCTCCTACACTTGCAACATCAACAGGTCCCATGAGATCACTGTGAGCAAGTGATACAGTTTTTCGAAACAGATTTCATGTTGATTTGCTGACCACACAGCTATAACATGGGTTTGTTTCACCTTTTTCACAGTCGTGTCACAGGTCTGCTTCATTCCTAACCATGTTGCTTATTGTACACTTGATGATGTGCATCATTTGACAATGTGATTTTGTGTTACATTCATTATTCCTCAGTATGTTTTTTGTTCTGTCAACTGTACATGGCTTTATTCAATATTTCTCAGTATGTTTATTGATCTGTCAGTTGCACATGGCTTCATATTTATGTACAGCATGTATCAATAAGAATCATCTGATTTTAAAATATCATAACTAATATGCTACTTAAGATATGTGCGTGAACAAAACACTGTTGGAAAGAGCAAACTCTCAAGTTTTACATGGCTCCCGCTAGGTATCAGCAGCGTGCACCCACTTCAGTTCTAATGAAAATGGTGTCAGGACAACATCTAATGTTCCAACGATTTGTGTGAGTGTGGGTATGGGTTATACTGATTTACTGCCCCAAACCACATTACACTTCTTTACGAGGTGACTTACTTGGGGTTTGCAGCCACTCTTCTTCACTGGATAACCGGCTGCTGGAAAATCTCTTGACTTCTTCTCCAGCTAATAGTGCTAGGTACAGGAACTTTTAGGCCTCTTTCTACTTATAAAATGAGTAGACATACAAACTTTCCTTTTCGTCAGTTAATGATGTATTTGACTTTCATGCACAATATAATTCACACTTTCAACATACATATGTAACTTTCTGTAAGGACCTTATACCGTCAAACATTAGAAACAAAATGACTTACAGTTAAAAGAAAGTTGGCTTAACTACCATGCCTTCTTAAAACGAATCGGAAAATATGTCTTGCCTCTACCAGGGCTGAGTCAAGGGTCTACAAGAGTACTTTTTCAACTGTTCTTATTTCACATAATAATACGCAGTGACACAATAAGCTCAGATCAGCATAAAAACTCCACGGTTCTTCCTTACACACACACTAAAACCTCTGTGAATTGCCCAACAGGTACTTGTTGGTGCTGCCCGACCGCTGCGTCTACTATCTTCCTGCGACTGATTTTAAACCTGCACACACAAATATGTGATGTGCAATAGGTAGGATTTTACCATCCCACACTTGTATCTAGAATATCATGTGTTTGAGATGGTAGAAGGCTGAGTGGTTCTAGAATTTACATGGAAATTCTCGAATCACTACAAACATTTTGTGTTCTACATTTTGCGCAGTGCAGATCAGTAATAACTGTTCTGTGTGAATTTCGTACTAGGTATGGTGTGGATCATCCTACAGCACAGAGCAGTAAATGATGGCATGAACAATTCTGAGAAACAGGTTGTCTGTATAAAGGCAAATCGCCAGCCATCCCCAAGTGTCCGTCACAGAAGTCGAACACAACCGCAATAGTTTCACAGGGAGTCCACAGAAATCCATTCGCTGTGCAGCTTGTCAGCTCAATATTCCTCCAATGTATTCTGTTGTGTTTCGTGGTCAGAGGTGGGCAAGTGTGGGCAAGTTGCTTCTGTACTCCGTAATGAGTAGATGATTCTGGATGTCTTGCTCTTTGCATGAATTAGCATGTGATTTTCTACTTTGTAGCCCATTTATTTTCTTTTATAATCTTCAATACTTATCAGTGACCTAGTACTGTAGCTTATAGCAGTTGACTGTGGAGGATTCAGTTTTCCCTGAATCAAGATACTGACACTGATCTTTGAAAGGGTGACATGTAAAATTCTCAGTGCATTCACACAAAATACCATTTGATAAAATGAGCTGATTTATGCATCTCACCCCCCTTTTACTCATCTGTTTCCCTCTTAAACAGTATTACATTTGATGAGATCTTAGCCATTTGACACGCAGAACAATTTGATTTGCCGTGGCAACTCCTGTTCAGTTGCTATGATTCAATTTCAGCTTCAAACCAGTCTTTGAACTGAATGCCACCACCACCACCACCACCACCACCACCACCACCACCGACAACAACAACAAGCTGGCCATTTTCCAAATAAACAAAATTAGTAGTACCATTTTGTTATACACAGTCATTAACATTTGGCCAAACTGATAAATTTTACTACCAATTTCATTATGATTTTGTAATTCAGTGGTAGCAGTATTCTTAAAAATTCGCAGGTTGATGTCCACTTTCCTATGAAGAAGAAGTTGGGAAGGACATAGGATAACATGTAAGCAGACTGTGAAATATTAATTCTAAAAAATTGCAAGATTTCTGTCTATTACGGGAATTGCAGTAAATATTAATTTTTAAGAAGTTTCAAGATTCTGTATCTTACAGGAATTACAGTAATCTATATGACCAACAGAATGCAGTCTCTTTTCACCTAGACATATCTTGTTTTGTGGTATCAGCTGAATCCGAGAATGTGCATGAAATTTTGAATTCTTCAGAAAGGTGGTAATAGATAAAGATTATTATCTAATCTGTAGCTTCCATCTGATTATGTTTCCATCAAATACTAATAAATGTTATTCACACATTAGTGTATTGCATTTTAGATTGTCAGGTTTTAGGTAGTGTTTTTCTCACCTCTTGGAAAACTTTATGATACAGCTTCTTGCTGTGGCTCTGCAACATGAGAAACCACACTTGGAAACTCGCCGTAGTGATCTCTTAAGACAAGAGGAAGACTTCAAAATGAAATTGGAGAAGCTGCAAGAAGAGTTATTACAAAGACTTGTGTGTGCTGAAGGAGACATTCTGCAGAATGAGGTGTGTGACATCTGATTTAAGATCGTAATAGTGTCTCATTCATTAGAATGTTGGAATTTACTTTTTACCCAAAAGTGATAACAACATTACATTGATAAAACTGAAACTAAATGAAACTGTAGAACTTTTCCAGTAATTTGGGGAAAGCATATTTGTGCCATCAGTTGTACTATTTTACGTTTATCCTCTACCAGTTTCAAATGTTACAGTCATCTTCAAGGAAAAATACATTGTACATTAATGGATCAACCATACATTTCTATCATATATGAGCCTTGCAAATGTAAAATGTGCCTAACTGTCATAGTAGTCTCTCTTAACACAGTCAGTTTAAACATACTGTGCTTTGTCACAATACATTAAGTCCTCATATGCCAGATGCTGCCTTTCTTTTCTTCCCTACATTATTGCATAACAAATCTATGGTTGAAACACTGTACAGTTCAGCTTACTTTATGAAAGATGATTACTCTTCCCTCTTACAGTTTTATGTGGTCCACTTTCTTGGAATGCTCATCAGGTCTTTTTGTTATTAAATTTTGCAGGAACTTCTTGCTTCACTGAATGAAACAAAAGCCAGCAGTGCAGCTGTCAGGCAGTCTCTGGTGGAATCAAGTGCACTACAGCATGAACTTAATAAAGAATGTGAAGTTTACAAGCCTTATGCTGAATTTGGAAGTAACTTGTTCTTTGTTATAAACAGTCTTGGAAAAGTTAATAGTATGTACAAATTCTCAGTGGCTTCATTCAAAAGACTGTTTCAGAAGGCATTAGATATGCTTAAGGTATTTCTCACTAAAATATTATTTTCTACTTTCAACCAGTTGAATTATTGACTGCTTATTAACTCCAATTTATAGGAAGAAAATGACATAGATCAGAGACAAGAACACCAGAAGAAGAATCTGCTGCTCCTGACATATCAACAAGTTTCTCGCAGCCTTTTTAAGTCAGATCGACTGATGTTTGCTTTGCATTTAATACACAGTTTGTTTCCCAGTGAAATACCAGATGATGTAAGTACAAATATATCATTACTATAATATTGTGTGTATTCATAATTCATATGTTTTCTAGGAGATGTTTCCCAAAGGCAAAAGGGCAACAAATAAAGCCCAAATAATACCTCTCTATTTCCATAAAACTGATCCTATTTAAAGTAGTAGAGCATTGCATAAGCCTCCAAATCTGTAATTACCTATCAGTGAATCGCATTTTTAATGTGTCTCAGTTTAGTTTCAGACCAAGCTTACCAACTGTGAAAGCACTTGAACATACTGCTTTTTCACTTCATCTTAATATGAGTCCAAGTTGTATGTAAATGCACCACTGTGGGCTTTAGTAAAGATTTTGATTCTGTCAGTCCTATAATTTTATTTACTTATTTATTTTAAAAACCATCATACATAGCATGTTAAATAAGTATTTCAATTCATGCTGCATTCATTATTCAATTTTCTTCCTCTTCATCCACATTCATTTAATGTTTTTTGCTCTCTGCTTATGGAGACGTCTGGTGTTATGAGGTTTCCTTTCTTGTTCATCCTGAACACCACTTACTGAATGTTGTTCATAAATTAATTCCTGTGCTGATGTTTGCTTCTTTGAGGTCAGTTAGTGTCCAAATATACCACACTGGTTATTCTTTCAGCTTCATAATTTTAATAAAGCTTTGCTTTGTCAGCCTGTCATCACACATTGTTGACAAAAGTCTGAAGAATGACAGTATTCTTTTGTTCACTGTGTGAATTGTGTTCACTAGGTGTTTGTAGAATTCTTTGTTAAGTCTTGGCCTGTAGTATTCTGTTTCTCTTGTCCTTGGGACAAGTAACCCTCTAAGGAGTCTTCTTCCTTTTTTTATAATTTTATTTAGGTTATTTTTTCACACTAGTTTTAGCATTACAGCGACATACAGAGCTTCAGGCCTCACTGTTACATTATGAAGTTTAATTTTGATGTCCCATGATAAAGCCTTCTTTCTGTATATGTTTCTAGTGTTCTGTAATACAATGTTTACCTTATTCTCTGTTATCTATAAACTTTCCTTCTCTTTGTTTTTACTGCTTAGCCACTCACCTAAATATTTGAATATAATTTTATTAAAAATACATTCCTGCTACGTCTATAAAGGCACAGAACTCTCTCTGATTAAATCTGAGCCAAGTGACAGAAAGCAAATAATGCATAATAACAGTTCAAACATTCTAATTGTCTTATTATGAATTTTACAAGGTTCGGTGGCTGGAACTTTGTTGTTTATAAAAATTAGATGACACTATCTTTGTTACTGCTGGGAGAGAATCAGAAGCTCTAAAGCAAAAAAATTGATGAACCTGAAATGTCTAATATGTATTTGGGGCAAATGAATAGCTATTTATTCATTTAAAACTGTGAATAATTTTTTTTAGTCTGCACTTAATAGCAGTGATGATACCTCAGCTATATTTCTTGGCAATTACCTTGATCCAATACTAACGTGAGAAAACCGCACAAAATGTGTATGTAGGGGGGTGTGTCATACCTTGGAACACTTTTCGGACTTTGGGTTCTAGTCAGCCCTGTGTCATAAGTTTAATATATCTTCTTATTCCATTTTTAAATAATAGCATTCACTTTTCGCCTGCTGCTATTTTCTCCTGAAATTACGAAAATTAATCCAGAAGAGTAAGATCTCCCAAATGTGCAAAAATGTTGAAAGGTACAACATGGTCATGTACCTAGGAATAAATGTTCTACTGTTATTTAAAAGTGTTGCAATTGACAAAATCTTGTCAGTCTTGCATTTAATAGTCTTACCAGTTACGTTATTACTCTACTGCATACCAAGAACCTGTAAGTGGAAGCAAATTCATATTATAAAAAATTGGTTACAAGTTAAAAACAGTTTGAAATAGAAGCTATTGAAAACAAAAACAAAATTTTCATTTGCAAGACATATTAATTCACTAAGACATAGAAGAAACTCAGATCATGTGCAAATATCTCATGTTCCACTCTCAGGAAAGTATTTATGGTAAGCTCCATCCTTCATCAGCAAAACCATTATGTCAGCACTTGCTTTACAGTGTAAAGATGATTCATGAAGAAGACATTTTTCTTTTAAAGGAGAAATGATACATGTTGTTGCAGTGTGCAGTGTAATTTGCAAGTATCTAAAAGTATACACCATAAAGAATGCAGTCAGTACTATTATTATAAACATGGTTTTGATGAGTGGCTAGCGGACATTGAGAAATCAGAGGCATATGTTGACAGCTCTTCTCACTTTTTCTTTCAGTGGAAATTCATCACAGTTACATTTTGGAAAAGACTTCATCCATTCAGTCTTCTCCTTGTGCCCAAACATTAATTTTTGTGGTTTGTAGTCTGTAGATGGGTGCAATATATGATTCATGATTTCTTCAGAGTGGCAATATTATAAGACAGTGTGTGGTGGGATGGATGGAGGAAGACAGAGGCAGAAAATGTGAGGAGGGGTTGGGGAGGGGTGACTCGTAGCTCAGACATAGGCAATAGGATTGCGAGATAGTAATGCAGGAAGGAGAGGCAGCAAGTTCAAGGGTATCAGAACTGGTGAGTTTTTTGTGCGGTGCACAATGAAAATGTGGAGGTGTGACTTGGGAAGGTCTGAGAGGACAGAGAAAGAGGAGACTGTTAGGTAGAGGTTGGCAAGCAGTGGGGTAGCTGAGATTGAGGCAAAGATTATTATGGGAGTGAAGGATGTGCTGCAGGGATAACTTCCATCTGGGTAGTTCATAAATACTGACTCTGAGGAGAAGGATCTAGATATCACAGGTTATGAAGCAGCCATTGAACTGAAGCATGCTGCGCTGGGAAGCATATTCTGTGACTGGGTGGTCAGTTCTGCCCTTGGTCACAGTTTGGCAGTGGTCATTCATCCTGGTTAATAACTAGTTAGTGGTCATGCCCATATTAAAATGCTAAGGGCACACAACTAATAATAAAACAGGAGTGTGCAGCGGAGGGTATCTAGTGACCATTATCTGTTGACCCAGTTGAAAGATCATGTATTACATTAGATAAAAAAGATTGTGTGCTGTGAGTGCGTACTTTCAGTACACATACTGGAGCTTCATCAATCCCTGCTGACTTTTTATTTTTGTACTTTTTATTTCCATACAGTTTTACTGACTTAATGCTCTGTACTGGATTGCACCATCATTGTATGTATATTTTTTGCAGAAACTACATCATTTCTAGAAATATTTCTCTGAAATACTGGAACAGAAATCAAACAATTTTTATTTGCACTGAAACATTTATTGACCTATATCAGTTGTCTAGCCTTTTCTTGCTTTATGGCATGCTGGGCAACTTTGCTTTTGTTCAAGACCTGAAATATTACTTAATTGCAAATATATCAGTGTATTTCCGCTTGCAGAGCACCAGCATATCAACTTGATATTAGAAATAACATTTTTTGTTATGTGTTACAGGAATGGAGTGTTTTTCTGGGACAGCATTTGTCTGTGATAAGAGCAGACTCTGGTAGTATTGGTGGTGAATTGCCAGATTGGATAAGTAAGGAACAGTTAATAGATGTTTACACAATAAAGGTGGGCATTTTTTTAACAATTTTACTATTTCCTTCAGTTTTACAAGTCCTGTGTTTTAATTTAGAACTGACTTTACTTTGCTACATCCTTTAAAATGTACTGAGCGAGGTGGCGCAGTGGTTACCACACTGGACTCGCATTCGGGAGGACGACGGTTCAATCCCGCGTCCGGCCATCCTGATTTAGGTTTTCCGAGATTTCCCTAGATCACTCCAGGCAAATGCTGGGATGGTTCCTTTCAAAGGGCACGGCCGACTTCCTTCCCTATCCTTCCCTAATCCGAGCTTGTGCTCCGTCTCTAATGACCTCGTTGTCGACGGGACGTTAAACACCAATATCCTCCTCCTCCTTTAAAATGTTAGCAATTGGATCTTAAATGTAAAGATTTTATTTATCTGTCATAAAATGGTTGTTACAGAAGTCTAACTGTAAAATCAATAGTTTTTGTTGCAACATCAAATCATGTAGTGGTGCTAGCTATAACTGTCATTCATTGAATCTGTGTTATGCACAACTATGTGCATGCTTCTTTTTTTCTTCTTTTAAATTATGTCATTTAAATATGACATTTACAGTGTGAGAGCTCTGATCATTATTGTATCTATAGATTAGATTAGATTAGATTTTCGTTCCATAGATCCGTGCTGAGGAGATCCTCGTGGATGTGGAACATGTCAATTTTTTTTTTTTTTTTTTTTTTTTTTTTTAAGGTGAAATAACAATACTAATAGTATGAATATATACATCATTTGTTTCTATTAAAAAATTCGTCAATGGAGTAGAAGGAGTTGGCCACTAGTAAGTCTTTCAGGCTCCTTTTAAACTGATCTTTATTTGTAACTAAATTTTTTATGTTTACTGGCAAATTATTGAAGATGTGTGTTCCTGAGTAGTGGACCCCTTTTTGAACTAAAGTAAGCGCTTTTAAGTCCTTGTGCAGAACATTTTTGTTCCTGGTATTGTATGTATGAACTGAGCTGTTTGTTGGAAAAAGAGATATATTATTTAGGACAAGTTTGATTAATGAGTAAATATACTGAGAGGCAGTAGTTAGTATACCCAGTTCTTTGAAGAGGTTTCTACAGGACATCCATGAATTTACTCAACAAATAATACATATTACACGCTTTTGGACTCTGAAAACTTTTGTTTGACTTGAAGAGTTACCCCAAAATATTATACCATATGACATTATGGAATGAAAGTAGGCAAAGTATGCAAGCTTTTTCATTTTCATGTCGCCTATGTCTGCTAACACTCGAATTGCAAATACAGATTTGTTGTGGCGTTTCTGCAGTTCTGTGGTGTGCTCTTCCCAACTGATTTTATTATCAAGTTGTAATCCCAGGAATTTAAAACTGTCAACTTCTTCTATCTGCTCTTCTTCGTATTTTATGCATATGCTGGGTGGAAACCTCTTACAGGTTCTGAATTGCATATAGTGAGTCTTTTCGAAGTATAATATCAGTGAGTTGGCTTTAAACCATTTATTAATATCCATGAAAATATCATTAGCAGATCTTTCTAGAACTACACTTGACATACTATTTATTGCAATACTTGTGTCATCTGCAAACAAAACGAACTCTGCTTCTGACAGTGTAACTGATGAGAGATCATTAATGTACACAAGAAAAAGCAATGGTCCTACGATGGATCCTTGTGAGACACCAAATGTAATTTCTTCCCATTCTGATGATGACTGATGACTTAATTCACTAGTCCCTTGCACTGACACCCTTTGTTTCCTGTTAGTGAGGTATGACTTGAACCATTTTGCAGCACTGCCCGTGACACCATAGAGTTCTAATTTACTTAAAAGGATGTTGTGGTTCACACAATCAAATGCCTTTGACAAATCACAGAAAATACCTGCTGCTTGTAATTTGTTATTTAATGAATTAAGTACATTTTCACTGTAAGTGTAAATAGCCTTCTCGATATCAGAACCCTTCATAAATCCAAACTGTGTTCTTGATAATATGTTATCTGTGGTCAGATGGTTGAGCAGCTGCCTGTACATTATTTTTTCTAAAATTTTTGAGAATGCTGGCAAAAGTGAAATTGGTCTGTAGTTTGATGGTATCTCTTTATCCCCTTTCTTGAATAGAGGCTTAACATCTGCATATTTTAGCCAGTCAGGAAATGTACCAGTTATAATTGACTGGTTACACAAGTAACTTAGAATTGTACTAAACTCACAAGAACATGTCTTAATTAACTTTGTTGATATTTCATTGTACCCACTAGAATGCTTTGTTTTTAAAGATTTTATTATGGAAGTTATTTCTTTTGGTGAAGTGAGTGATATATTCATGTACTTGAAGCTATTTGTGAATGCTAGTTTCAGATATTCAAGGGCATTATTTACTGATCCTGAAAGTCCCATTCTATCAGTAACGGATATAAAGTACTTGCTATATAGATTTGCCACACTATGCCCATCAGTTACTAATGTGTCATCTACCCTTAGTGCTATTTGCTCCTGTTCCTTTCTGCTTCTATCAGTCTGCTCTTTCACTATATCCCATATTGTTTTTATTTTGTTCCCTGACATTGCTATCTTCTTCTCGTAGTGCATTTGTTTAGATGTCTGAATTACTTTTTTTTATATGTTTTACAGTATTCCTTGTATTTAGCTAAATCATCAGCATTGGAGCTATTCGTGGTCGACAGATACATTTTCCTTTTTGTCTTACAGGAAATCTTTATTCCTTGTGTAATCTGTGGTTTTATTATAGACTTCTGTTTAATTTGAGTAACTTTTAGAGGAAAACAGTTTTCAAACATGGTACTGACATTGTTCATGAATGTGTTATATTTTTCATTCATGTCATGAGCTCTATAAATATCTTTCCAGTTCATATCTTTGAGCAGTTTTCTGAAACACTCAATTTTTGGTTGATTGACTACTCTCCTGTACTCAGATTTAGCAGTCTTGATAATCTGCTTAGAATTTACATCTAAAACAAGGAGCTGCATGTCATGATCTGATAGTCCATTTATAACTGGTTTTATGATATGATTTTGTTCCTTTGATTTGTCTATAAAAATGTTATCAATGGCTGTCCTTGAGGATTTAGTGATCCTAGTTGGAAAGTTTACAGTGTGAGTTAGATTGAAAGACAACATTACTAACTGCAGTGAATGTTTACTGGAAGATTGCATTAGAAAATCTGTATTAAAGTCACCAGCAATCAAAATTTCTTTGTTTCTTCCTGTTAAATAACCCAAAGAGCTTCTAGATGATCTAAGAATAGATTATAATTTCCTGCAGGTGTTCGATAAATAGTTATTATTATATAGGATCTGTTATGGAACTCTACTTCTGTTGCACATGCTTCTAGATGCTGCTCTAAACAGAATTTATTAATGTCAATGTTCTTGAATTTATGGCAGTTTTTGATAAATGTGGCAACTCCTCCTCCATCCATATCTACTCTGCAGAAGTAGGAAGCTAGCTTAAATCCTGAAATGTCTAACATATCTATATCAGTGGTCACTTGATGTTCAGAGAGGCAAATTATGTCAATTTGGTTAGATGAATTCAGTTCATCGATACAAATGAGTAGTTCATCAACTTTATTTCTAAGTTCCGGAATGTTCTGGTGTAATAAAGATAACTGATACTGCATACTAATGGGATTGTAACTCCTTTGTCGAAGATGAACTGGCAGTTTCTGATTACTTTCTGTTAAACACTGTTTAAATGGAGGCTGTATGATAAAATCTGACTCAAACTGAGTGTGTCTGCCAATCTCTCTTAAAACTCATTTTCTTTCCCCCTTCCCTATCCTAAAAAAGGCGTCCCTCTGACACCTGTGACCACTGGTATTTTACCACTTGTGACAGTGTCCCCCCTTAAGTTTTCTGCAATCAACCCAGACAGTTTTCCCTTCCCTTTCCTATTGAGGTGAAGGCCATGCCTAGTGTAGTACCACCTATCGATAGCATCCACAGGAATCAAACCAATATGGGACCCTATATCTGTCCTAAGCAGTCACTCCAACTACCAAGTTCACCCTCCCTACAGAAGAGTTCAAATGAGGTCGATCATGGCGTCTCAACACAGACACATATCCCACACTCGTATGCTTCGTTGCTGATGCTATCATCACCAGGTCACTCTCTATGGAATATTCAGAGTCTCTGTCAATGCTATTTCCCGGACCACCCACTATAACCACGGCATCCTCCTTCGTGAAATCCTTGCATAAGGCACCTACATCCTCTGTTACCTGACCCAGATGTGCACTAGGCTTGAAAAAGTTTGTGACCTGGCACTCTATACTGAAATGCAACACTTGTGGAAAGTGTCATTCTATATAGAAACTAATTCATATTAATATCAGTTACACAATTTACTTTTGCATATCAAAAAAGTTCCATCACTTACACATACTTACATTTTCCTTTAGCTTTGCAGTAATATTTTCTGGCAGCTTTGTATTTTCTCAAATTCTTAGCTTACCTTGGTATTTACATTGCTTTAAGCTGAGAGAGGTTCATTGTTTCACACAAAATGTTGTTGCTACTGAACCCAAAAATAAATCAAGACGTTTTACAAAATTGTTATACAACATATTGTTGGCTTCCACCCTTTTGAATAATATTATTGTGTATTTATACAGAAAAATACAATTACTGCCCATTTGAGACGAGCACAGTAGAACAAAAATGATTATATACACTACAGGCAGAATTGTTGAAGAAGTGAGTGCACCAAGAAAAGAAGCCTCCCATCTGAGCAGGCACTATTTGCCAAATAGTGAACTCCCTACCTATTTAAGGCTTCAAAGTTAACTTGACCCACTGTGTACCAACTTACAGCATTATTTAAAATCTGACTTTTATCATTTTAATCAATTGCAAATACAGCACTTCAAGCAACAAAATCTTTGACATTTCACAGTTTACGAAAATAATTCTCTTAATCATTGCATACACATTGAAAATTGTCTTCATATTAGTCACATTGCCATCACATTCGAAAATTTTGTTTTTACTAAGTACAGGGAATCAAACAACAGTCTTATTTACACACTCAACGTCACTTTTACAACCTGTACACTTTTCTTCGCCACATAACGTACATTAACTGTAACTTCTTGCCCTTCTTTCTTGTTCTTTATAAACCAATGTTTGTTTGTTTATTTGATCATTTGTTCATATTGTGTGCACTGCCATAGTGTTCACGTGATTGTGATAAAACTTTGTCAACTTATTGCTTGCACTTGTACGAAGGTTGTAGGCATAGTATAATTAACTTACAGTAGGTGGCACATGAGTCATACCATATCTGAAAGAGCATTGAACATTTTGACGACATGTTCGCCATCCAACGTGAAAGATTTGTGGGAAAAATTCAGAGAGGATTTGAGAGAAAACACTTTGCACTATGTTCATACCATTAGCATTGGCAGTTCCATCAATTTTTCAGACAATATTTTCAATCAAACTCTAATCAAAATCGAGGACATATGCTTAAATGTCAGCAACAAAGAGCTCATTTATGGTGTGTTTGCACCAGAACATTCTGCATTTATCCTTTCTGATCACAATTTAGTGAGAGGACAGCAGTACAATGCCAATGATTTGCATGCGTTTGTTGAATCTAATGAACAACTCTTGTGTGCAGAACAAAAATTGGCCTTCAAAGCAATTTCAAATGCCATGCCAAATGGCAGAGGTGATTTGTTCTTCCTTGATGCACCTTGCGGCACTGGAAAAATGTTCATCACCAGTTTGCCATTGACTCACATTTGATTTCGAAATGAAATTGCTTTAGCTCTTGCTTCATCACATATTGTGGCTACATTATTAGATGGTGGATGAGCAGCGCATTCGGTGCTCAAATTGCCATTGGATATACAATTCTCAGAAGCTCCAACATGTAACATTTCAAAAGATGTAGCATGGCTAAAGTTAAAAAAAATTGTAAGGTCATGTCTGGGGTAAATGCAACATGGCTTATAAGAAATTACTTGGAGCAAGTGATTGAACTCTTAAAGATTTATGATCAAATGAATAATCATTTCTCATTTTATTATCTGGTAACTTTAGACAAAATTTCCAGTGATACTTACATTAACACCAGCTAATGAGCTTGATGCCTGCCTCAAAGCATTGCATCTTTGGAGATGTGCAAAAATTCACATTAAAGGCAATTATGAGTGTACATCTGCGGCACAATGCGTTGGCAGCTAAATTTGCAAAGCAGCTATTGAACATTGGTGAAGGAAAAGTAGCAGTTGATGCCACCACAAAATGTGTTTCATTTTCATTGAACTTTTGTTTATTCTGTTGTCCATCAAACATCTCATTCAGAAACTTTTTCTTCAAGTTGTCATCAATTATAAAAATCATAAATGGCTTCGAAAATGTGCTATTTTGGCAGCAAAAATCACTGATGTCAGTGCAATCAACCAAACAATTCAAGAGGAAATCTGTTACCTACAAATCGATTGACAGCATTGTGAATGCAGGTGAAATTGTTAATTATCCTCTCGAGTTTTTAAATTCATTGGAATCTTGCTGGTGTGACACTGCACAAATCTTCATTCAAAGTTAGTGTGCCAGTTATCCTCTTGCAAAACATTAATCCACCCCGACTACATAATGGAACAAAACTTGCTGTGAAGAAACTATTGCTGAATGTCACCGAGGCAATTTTTCATGATGGAATGTCAAAAGGAGAAGATATGTTTATTCCATGCATTCCCAATGTTTGAACTGACATGCCATTTGATTTCAAACAAATGCAGTTCCCTATTTGACTTCTATTCTCAATGATCATCAACAAGGCACATGGCCAGTCACATGAGGTGTGCAGATTAAAATTAGGAAATCCATGTGTTTCACAGGGCCAGTTGTATATTGTATGCTCACAAGTCAGACAGCAAAGAAATTTATTTGTTTTGCTGAAGATGGAGAAACAAAATATACTGTCAACCATAAAGCACTTGACTAATAAAGTCAGCAATATAAAATGAAATCATTTACACTTCTCCTTTATATATCATTCAGTTTCAACAAATGTACTCATTATCAACAACAACAAAAATATCATTCTTTCTATCATTCATAATTAAATAAGATATCTCTTTCATATTTCAAATGATATTATCACAATTATGTTTTCTGCGGCAGCAACATGCTGGGTACCAACTAGTGTGTGTATAAAAGAAATGGCATTTGGCCATTCCCATATAGCCATCCATCATGTTTACAAAGTATCTTTGTTAATGATTATCCTCCTTTATGCCTTTCATTTACCTCATTTTTAACTAAGCAAGATTTCCATCCCTCTTTAGCAATACCCTTAACTTTTTCAACATCATCATTTACCACCCGCACACATGCAACTTAGCTTAATTTACATCAGTCTTAATTAAGTGATTTTTCTTTACATCATTATTAATTACAAATGACTTGCCTTCCTCAACTTTACATTCCAGTACAATATTATCGACTTTGTCAACAATTGTACTCACTGCTTGCCCATGCTGTACACCAAAGTCATCAAAGATAACAGTATTTTACTTTAAAAATTTCCTGAATTATCCCTACATTCTTAAGATCAATATTGTATTTTTGTTTTGCATCAGAAAACAGTTGATTATCATCATTATACCAGAATTTATTGACCGCTTCTGTAGTAGCCTGACAAGAATCAACAAGGTCAACTTCCATCTGCATATTACAATGGTTTTGAATTTCATTTTGCTGAAGCAAATATCATTACCAAAACTACGTAATTTTGATTCTAAACTATCTTTTACATTTTCTAATTTACTGTAAACAATCTTTCACTGAATCTATCTGTTTGTCCAAATTTGGATTTAAAATATTAATGTCAGCGTTAAATTCTTTTTTTATAGTCCTTACTATTAAATTCTGTTTTAAGGTTATTACTATTTGTGCCCAATTTTGTATTTGAACTGCCAATTTTACTATTATTTTTGGCCATTTTACTATTATTTTTATCTATTTTCAAGTTTAGATTACTGATGTCCCTTTTAATGTCACTTTTGAGGTGGCTATTACTTTTGCCCATTTTTAAATTTAAACTGTCCACCAGACTTTTCTTCTATACAATGTGTTTCTTCATGCAATTCAGGTATAGTATTAACCTTTTCCATTGCATCGTAACTACTTTCTTCGCCCTTAGTATCACAGTCCTCCGGAGGTGAAGGTCTTGAAATCTCATCAATAACCTTAATGTTACCTGTGCTGTCATAAAATGTTGAATCTATCTCTGATTTACATCCACTGTCTTCCCAAGGGTCATTTTTAAATAGCACTTTTCCCCACTGATTTCTGCTCCCTTTTTACCAACATCAAGCACACTGTCTTCCACAGTTTTATCACTCATTCTGAAAAGATTGTAAGTAACACTTGGTAACATGAGCACTTGACCTTATATTTCTACTGAGTTGGTCACTGCTATGTACACTGCTTCATATCGCCAACTTCAACACTGACTGCATTTTCTTCTGTATTTCACCCTGGTGTGTTTACATCTGAACTTCTAGCTGTTTCTATTATTTGAACATAGGTAATTTTTCTAAGAGGTGTTCAGTCATTACTTAGAAAATATTCTGTCTAGGTTCGAATATCGGGAAACACACAATTTGTGTAAAACTTTTAACTACTAAACATGTGCTTAAACTCCTATGACAACAGCACATGCATAGATAAACAGAACCAGCAAGTGTATCAGCAAAGAGATATTTACCAGCCAAATGCTAACAGAGCTTATTTGAATGGTTCGGTGGTCTCATGCTGGAATACAGCTCTGAAGATCTTTTTCTTTTCTTTTAATAGGAAAACATTTGACTGTGTAGTCTGGAAAAAAATTGTGGCAGGTGCTTGTAGAGTTCGGGTCCCACCACACTTGACAGCAGTGATCATAAGTCTGTACAGTAATCACCTTGTAGATGTGGAGACGAGTGCTGGCATGTCTGGTTTCTTCAGTGTATCAAAAGGTATCAGACAGGGTTCTACATCTACATCTGCATCTACATCTATACTTTGCAAACCACCAAAAATTGCATGGCAGAGGATATGTCCCACTATACCAGCTATTGGGTTTTTTGCCTATTCCATTCTCTATGGAGTGTGGGAAGAATGATTACTTGAATGCTTCTGTGTGTGCTGTAATTATTTGAATCTTGTTCTCACAATCCCTAGTGAGCAATACGTAGCGGTTGTAGTATATTCCTAGAGTCATCATTTAAAGCTGGTTCTTGAAACTTTGTTAGTATAAGTTCTTGGGATAGTTTACATCTATCTTCAAGAGTCTGTCAGTTCTGTTTCTTCTGCATCACTGTTACACTCTCCCATGGGTCAAACAAATTTGTGTCCACTTCTGCTGCCCTCCTCGGTATGTGTTCAATATCCCCTATTAGTCCTATTTGGTTCAGTTCCCATACACTTGAGCACTATTCAGAATGGGTTGCATGAGTAATCTCCTTTGTAGACTGACTGCACTTTCTCAGCATTCGACCAATAAACCGACGTCTTCCACACGCTTTACCCACAACTGAGCCTTTATAATTGTTCCATTCCAGATCCTTACCCAAATAATTGTATGAGTTGGCCAATCCTGACTGTGACTCACTGATATTATTGTCAGAGTATACTATGTTTTTTTGTTTTGTGAAGTGCACAATTTTATGTTTCTGGATATTTAAAACAAGTTGCCAATCTTTGCACCAATTTGAAATCTTATCAAGATCTGATGGAATATTTATGCAGCTTCTTTCAGACAATACTTTATTATAGGTAACTGGATCACCTGCAGAAAGTCTGAGATTACTAATAATATTGTCTGCAAGTCATTAATGTACAACATGAGCAGCAAGGGTTCCAACACACATCCCTGGGTCACACCCAAAGCTACTTCTACATCTGACAATGTCTCTCCATCCCAGATAACATGCTGTGTCCTCCCTACCAGAAAGTCTTCAGTCTAGTAACAAATTTCACTTGATACTCCATATGATCAAACTTTTGATGATAAATTGTAGATGTGGTACTGAGTCAAATGCTTTTCACAAATCAAGAAATACTGCATCTGCCTGTCTGCCTTGATCCAAAGATTTCAGTAAGTCGTATGAGAAAAGTGCAAGTCGGGTTTCACATGATCAGTGTTTTTGAAATCCATGCTCATTGGTATAGAGGCCATTCTGTTTGAGATACGTCATTATGTTTGAGCTCAGAACATGTTTCAGTATTCTACAACAAATGAATGTCAAAGATATTGGATAGTAGTTTTGTGGTTGGTTGGTTGTGTGGGGAAGGAGACCAGACAGCGTGGTCATCGGTCTCATCGGATTAGGGAAGGAAGTCGGCCGTGTCCTTTCCAAGGAACCATCCCGGCATTTGCCTGGAGTGATTTAGGGAAATCACGGAAAACCTAAATCAGGATGGCCGGACGCAGGATTGAATCGTCATCCTCCCGAATGCGAGTCCAGTGTCTAACCACTGCGCCACCTCGCTCGGTTAGTAGTTTTGTGGATCGCTTCTACAATCCCTCTTGTAGACAGGTGTTACCTGTGCTTTCTTCCAACTACTGGGTACAGTTTTCTGTTCAAGGGATCTATGTTAGATTATAGTTAGAAGAGGGGCTAACTCAGCCAAAGGTTCAGCATAGAATATGACAGGATTCCATCAAGACCTGGAGTTTTGTTCAGTTTCAACAATTGCAGCTGTTTCTCAACATCACCACCACTATCACTAATACTTATTTCAATAATCTTTTCAGTGGTACAAGACTTAAACTGCGGCAAGTATCCTGTGTTTTCCTTTGTAAAGGAACATTTGAAAATGGAGATAAGCATTTCAGCTTTTGCTTTGCTACTCCCAATTTCAGTTCCTGTCTCATACGCTAGGGACTTGATACTAACTTTGGTGCCACTAACAGCCTTAACATATGACCAGAATTTCTTTGGGTTGCGTGAAAGATCTCTTGACAATATTCTGCTAAGGTAGTCACTGAAGGCATCATGCATTGCTCTCTTGACAGCCAAACGTGTTTCATTCAGCATCTCTTTATCTATAACCCTATGGTTTGTTTTACATCTATTATGCAGTAATCTCTCTTTCTTTTGAAGTTTCTTTACAGTTACCATTGATCACAGAGCTTTCCTCCCAATATGAACTGTTCTACTGGGTACATATCTATCCAGTGTGTGGTCAACTATTCTTTTAAACTAGAGCCAGAGATCCTCTACATGCTCCTGCCCTGTGCTGAAAGTTTCAAGTTTCTAATTGAGGTGTGACACTACTGATTTTTTATGTAGTTTACTGAACATATAGATCTTTCTTCTTGTTTTAGTTGTTCATTGTGTCTTTGTAGTCATGGTTGCCACAACTGGATCATGGTCACTGACACCTGTTTTGATGTGGACATCCACAAAGAGGTCAGATCTATTTGTACCCATTACATCCAATATATTTCCATCATGAGTTCGTTCACAGTTATCTGTTCTGGGTAGTTTTCAGCGAAGGCATTTAGTTAAGTTTCACAGGATGTCTTATCATACACACCACTAACAGAACTGTAATTTTCCAAATGAATTGTTGGATGATGAAAGTCTCCACCTATGACTGCAGTATGATTGGGGAACTTATGTACAAGTGAACCGAGGTTTTCTCTGTAGTTTTATGTTACATTTTGAGATGAATCTGGTGAGCTATAGAAGGATCCAACTATCATTTTGTGTCCTCACCTGATACTGAGTCTTGCCCAAACAATCTCACATCCAGCTCCAATTTCTATCTCAGTGGATTTGAATTTCTTTTCTACTATGAAAAGTACACCACTTCCATTTCCCATAAGTCTAGCATTTCAGTGTAACAGTAAATTTTCTCCAAAAATCTCACTGCTGTCATTAGTACTATGTGAACCTCACTGTTTCACCGGAGTGCTTCAAACTCTGTCACTTTGTTGCGAATGATTTGGCAGTTAACCACTAGGATTGTATTGCTCTCACCTGTGGGACGCATTTCTTTGAATCTTACAATGATACTTCTGGGTTTCCCACAACTGTTGTTATCTGGATTGGAAGGAGAGTTGCCTAATCTGAAAAAAAAAACCACTGTGTACACTCCACAGTCCACACACTGTCAGCGCCCTGGCTAGCAGCCTCTAATGTTTAGTGCAACCTGAGCCATTTAGGGCACCCTACAGTTCTCAACCCTGTGGTTCAAGACCAGGAATTCACAGCCTAGTTTGTCACAGAACTTTTGACGTCTCTGGTTCAGTCCTTCCACTTGACTCAAAAACATTTTGCCACAATCAGTTCTGGGGATAATGTGAGCTTCATTGAAATTCCATGCACAAGGCTGGTTTTCCGAACCTACTCTACCAGTCACTGGAATGATCCAAGTATGAGCTCAGAGCCTGACAACAGGCATTATTTGTTCCAATGTTTGCTACAGTCTGCAGTTGGTTGCATCCTGGGCCCTCAGTGGTTGCTGGAATAGCCTCATCAACATGTTTAATGAGGCTCCCAGGCATACACACTGGGTGCAGCTGGTGTCCTTTCCTATCCCTTGCTGCCATTTCCCTAAGGGATACCATCATTCATCATTCATGTGAACTGATGATGATTAATTGGCCCCTACCCTTTTTCATTTGTCTCTTCTTGACACTAGACAAAACAGGTTTTCCCAAAACAGGGGAAGTGGGTCCTACTGACTCAGTCTCAACTTGTAGATTAGGGGGATCATTATAACACCGTGAGGCCTCCCTGGTCCCTGTCCACACTGTACAGGATGCCTAGATCTACCACCGAAGCACCACTTGCAGTCAAATGGGTGAGTAATGACAGATCCTGTACTTCTGCAGAGGAAACGAGATCTCCAGGAGAGGATAGTACTGGAGATTTTCCAACACACTGATCTGCAGCAGCTGCCAATCAGCCAATCATTTAACAGTAGTTGAGATGATTTTCAGCAGTTTACAAAATTCAACCAACTTATCCCATGTTCAAGAACAGCATTCATTGTGAGTCTGCTTTTGGATGCTGCAATGTATTACAGCAGAATGAACAAATAAATTTAAACTGAGCCTGCTGATTGTCTTTTATATCTGTTGAGTTGAGAAAGTATTAATTCCCTACAAGAAGTTAAGCAAATGCACAAATGATATTTCTATTAAAGTAATAGAAAATTCTGCAGCAAAAAATTACTAATTTTCTAAAACTTTTTGAGGTTAATTTATGATAAATGTAGATAATATATACTCCTCTGTCAGAGAAAACTAATTGTAACACAATATCTGCTACAATAACTAAATCACAAATGTCAATTTACTACAAACTGATTATGCATGGGACAATGGTAACTTCAAAAAAATGATCAAAAATGCACATTTATTTGCATTGATATACAAAGATATTCAGCATGACCTGTTCTTTGGCAGTAACTGTGAATCATAGATGCTGATTTGCTACAAAATAAGTTATCTAAGAACACTCGTACCAATAACTTATGAAAATATAGTTTTTTAAGCATCTGAAAATTCCCAAATACCCCATTTCTCATTCAATTATACAGTGAAATTACAGAAAGATTGTTTTGAATAAGGATAGGCCTACTGTTCTCAAAAATTTTAAAGGAGCACACACAAGTTTAGCCTACCGTATGGGTTTATTGTGGCAGTCACAAATGTTTAAAATTTCACAGTACATATGAGTGCTCATACAATCAGCAAAAGATTATGCAGAAGTGATGTGACCAGTACAATATGCAAATCTAAAATTTCAAATCAGCACGGTCTCATGAAAGGAAAATTCCCACTGGCTTGCCGAGGAAGAACACTGCAGCATGAGTTTGTCTCAGGCAAAGTCTAGAAAAATGTACAGTTCCAGCAAAGCATGTCATCTGCTTGTTACAACTAACAATGCAATCTTTGTTTGCATTCTATGCCCCCCCTCCCCCCCAATTGGTACAACATCTATGTACAACATGTTATTAGAAATGCTCTCGATAGTTGGACTAAAGCCCTCTCAATTGGTGGTAGAACTTTTAACAACCTTTGATTTGCTGTTGACACCATGCTTTTAGCCAGCAGCTACAATGAACTTGCTGAGCTACTAGCAAAAGTAAATGATATTAATCCATCATGTTGTTGTTGTTGTAGTCTTCAGTCCAGAGACTGGTTTGACACAGCTCTCCATGCTACTCCATCCTGTGCAAGCTTCTTCATCTCCCAGTACCTACTGCAACCTACATCCTTCTGAATCTGCTTAGTGTATTCATCTCTTTACTCCATCATATATATCAGAATAGTCTCGTAAAATCCAAAGTCATGGTAACTAATTGAGAAGCACACGTTCAAGGCACAGGTCAGTTAGTGGAACTGGAAGTTGTGCACTCTTTCATCTATTCTGGGTCAACCATCTGCAACACAGAAAGCTGTTAAAATGAAATGAGAAGACAGATCATGCTAGCGTGAGTGGATGTGAAGAAGCTCACCAAGGTCTGCCAGAACAAAGCAGTGATGGCAATACTGAACACCACAGAGGTCCTGCATACTGAAACACTCATGTTTTCCATCCTCTTTTACAGTTATGAAACGTGGACAAGCAGACTATTGGTGCATTTGAGGTTTGGTGCTGGTCCAGAATGCTGTGCATAAAATAAACTGAAAGAAGAGATGTGTCCATTATTGAGCAACTCAGTATCTCCAGGTTCCATTTTCCTCATCTCAACCAAAAATTCTCCAGTTCTTTGGCAATACTGTGAGAAGAAATAGAGAAAATCTAGAGAAAAAAATCATGGTAGGGAATATTGACAACAAGAGGTCAAGCAGTGAGCAGGTGGCTAGGTCGGATCAAGAACATCTCAGTTCTACCTCCTCAGCAGGTTCTAAGAGAAACTGGTAACCATCTGGGATGGAGATGCTTGGTTCATGTTGGCATGGTGCCCAGCAATGAGCACAGTGTTGTTATTGACTGCCCTCTGGTCACTGGAAATAGTTCTAATTTCTCTTCCTTACTATGACACTAAGTGTCTTTTAAATACCTTTTACCTAATTACATTAATTATGAGTCACCTCTAAGAACTGTCATGAGGTCAATTATTATCTGCATTCATTACTTGCATGGACAGTAACCTAACCTTACTGGTCAGAAATATTATTTTGAACTTCAGCAATGTTGGAGCTTGTCAGTTTTTTGTGTTAGCAAAATCTTCTTCAGTATTTACTTATTTTCAGCTTGTATTTGCACAAAATAAAATATGTTGTTTTGTAATGCGAACTTATGATTGCAATTGGATTTGTCTTGATTCACAAAATTTTGCTAGTCAAAGGTAATCCCTATTCCATCATGATATAAACTGAGATTAGTGCTTACACAATGCAAATTTATGAGTTCAGTTTGATCTGTGCTAACTTTGTGCTACTCCATGATCAACAGCTTTAAACAATTGTCCCCAAGACAGGCATTCATACCCCATCACGAGACATGAATTTTACCAGGTCATCTCATCTTTATAGAGAACAAACAAAGTCATTATGCATTAGGTCACTGAAAATCAGCAGTTCTTACATGTTTTGATCCAACTACTGAAACTTTGTGCTAACTTGGTAGTGCCCCCCCCCCCCCTCCCCCTCAACTTACCTTTTTAAACAGCTGGTGAGCCAGTGCACTGCTGATATCTTCAAGACTTTGGGTCAAGACACCCTGTCCTCATTCCCTCACAACCTCAACACCTTCTCTCCCATCTGCTTCACCTGGTCCTCTAGAACCCAGCATGCCACCACCCTGGACGTTGATGGTTCCAGACATACCTCTAGTCCAGCATTAAAACACACCAACCACTAACAATACCTGCATTTTGACAGTTTCCATCCTTTCCTCACCAAAAAAATCCCTCCCATACAAAAAAAATGGTTCAAATGGCTCTGAACACTATGGGACTTAACATCTGAGGTCATCAGTCCCCTATAACTTACAACTACTTGTACCTAAATAACCTAAGGACATCACACACATCCATGCCTGAGGCAGGATTCGAACCTGCGACCGTAGCGGTCGCGCGGTTCCAGACTGAAGCGCCTAGACCTGCTCGGCCACACCGGCTGGCCCTCCCATACAGCCTGGCCACCCAGGCACTGCGTATCTGCAGTGAAAAGAACTCCCTTGCCGAATATGCTGAAGGTCTGACAAACGCCTTCACAGACAAGCACCATTCTCCAGTCCTAATCTGCAAACGCACCTCCCGTGCCATATCCCCACACCTCCCCAATCCTCCCATCACCTCCAAGACTCAGCTAAAAAGTAGTGGCCCCTTCGTCATCCAGTACCACCTCGGACTGGAACAACTCAACCACATTCTTCACTAGGGCAATGATTACCTATCAATCAGACCCTGAAATGAGGGAGACCCTGCCCTAGATCCTTCCCAAACCTCATGAAGTGGTGTTCCACCACCCAACCAGCCTCCGCAACATCCTAGTCCATCCCTCTGCCACTCCCAGTTCCAGCCCCTTGCCACAGAGATCATATTGATGCGGAAGGCCCAGGTACAAGACCTGCCAAATCCACCCACCCAGTACTTCCTATTCCGGTCCTGTCGCAGGTTTATCCTACCCATTAGGGGCCAGGCCATTTGTGAAATCAGTCATGTCATTTACCGGCTCTGCTGCAATCATTGCACAGCTTTTTATATTGGTGTGACTATCAACCAGCCACTGCCGAACTGCGGCCAAGATTAAAGTAGACCATTCTGTGGTGAAACATGCAGCTGAACATAACACACTTGATTTCAATGACTTCTTCACTCTGGATCTTTCCCTCCACCACCAATTTTTGTGAACTGCACAGATGGGAGCTATCTTTACAACACATTCTCTGTTACTGAAATTACCTTTGCCTCATCCTACAATAAACTACTGTCCCCACACCCTCCACCAAACAGTTTTTGCCCCCTGTCCTATAACCTCCTGCCAGTTGATGTTTCCTCATCCTCATTGTGCTTGCTCTCTCCCAATGCACTCACCAGTCTTTTCCCCTGTCTGCTTCTCTCACATTCCGCTACCCTCCACCTGTCCCAACAACCTTCCAGTGCTGTGAAAACATTGTTGTGCCACCGTCTATAGTAGTCCCTGCACGCTCCACCAGAGAGCACTCTTCTACTTCCCCACCCATACTCTACTATCCATCCCCCTTCCCTGCCCCACTACAGATTGCTGCTTCAGTTCAATGCAACAGTTGCAGTCCAGCAAAAGCGACTGAAGATAGCGGTCATGTGTGTGTGAGGTGTGCCTGCTTGTTTGAGTGTGCATATGTGTGTGTGTGTGTGTGTGTGTGTGTGTGTTTGTGTGTGTGTGTTTTCCTTTCTTTTATGAAGAGGCTTTGACCAATAAGTTAGTGTGTAATAATCTCCCTGCAGCTCACTATGTGATGTGTATGGTGAGTAGCAGTCTATCTTTTTCATAGTGGCTGAAGTAAAGTAACACCTATTTACAAAAATGGATATTAGAAAATGGCCTTAAGTCATAGACCCATCACCTTCCTTTCCATGTTATCAAAAATGTTTGAGAAGACAGTGAACAACATAATATTGAACTTCCTAAGAATAACCTACTAACATCTACTCAGTTTGATTTCCTTAAAGGCTTCTCTACTGATAATGTGATATATGATCTCCTGGATTCAGTTTTGTTACAAAAAATTATGTGAGAAGATTCAGACCAAATTTGGAAGGGGAAATAAAAATGGCTTATAGCTACCAGAAACAGAGATCTACATCTACATCTACATTGATACTCCGCAAGCCACCCAACGGTGTGTGGCGGAGGGCACTTTACGTGCCACTGTCATTACCTCCCTTTCCTGTTCCAGTCGCGTATGGTTCGCGGGAAGAACGACTGTCTGAAAGCCTCCGTGCGCGCTCTAATCTCTCTAATTTTACATTCGTGACCTCCTCGGGAGGTATAAGTAGGGGGAAGCAATATATTCGATACCTCATCCAGAAACGCACCCTCTCGAAACCTGGCGAGCAAGTTACACCGCGATGCAGAGCGCCTCTCTTGCAGAGTCTGCCACTTGAGTTTATTAAACATCTCCGTAACGCTATCACGGTTACCAAATAACCCGGTAACGAAACGCGCCGCTCTTCTTTGGATCTTCTCAATCTCTTCCGTCAACCCGACCTGGTACGGATCCCACACTGATGAGCAATACTCAAGTATAGGTCGAACGAGTGTTTTGTAAGCCACCTCCTTTGTTGATGGACTACATTTTCTAAGCACTCTCCCAATGAATCTCAACCTGGTACCCGCCTTACCAACAATTAATTTTATATGATCATTCCACTTCAAATCGTTCCGCATGCATACTCCCAGATCAATGTGCACACATTGGATGAGACTCCATGTGCAAAGTTCTTGATTGTCCATGTAAATAACAAATTAAAGTGGCAGCAGCACATGGATAAGTTACCTTAGAAGATCAGTTCTGCTTGATTTGTACTGAGAAATCTTCACATAGGATAAACTTCTGGGGCAATGGAGCTATGGTTAAAAAAGTATTTAGTGTACAGAAATATGTGGTTAGAATATTGTATAAAGTTGTTAACGGAACATCTTGTAGAAACTTCATCAGTGATCTAGTGATTCTGGTAGTAGCAGATGATGACAATAGTGAATTTATGGTGAACTATGCAGTTCACAACCACAATAGAAGAAGTATAAATAATTTTGCTGCCTATCAAGCCATGAGAATGATGTTTTCTGTTCTGCTGCAACATGAAAGTAAAATAATACCTCATAGACCACTCCCTGTACAAGTTATCAGGATACTTTGACTCAGGGATGTAAATTCCGCAAAACTCTTAATGTTTATATTAGGCACGCTGCTACTCAGTAAATGTGAAAAAGAAATTAGTATAGTTGTAAGTGACGACAAGAATGCCATCATGTTTACACATCATGTATTGTTGGTGAACTTTTCACTCTACTGCCTTCAGATGCAAATCTTGAGGTGTATGATTTTTTGTAACTTAGTTACACTGAAGTAAGTATAGACTCTTTCAGTCCCATACTGCTACCAACTGAATCCATACACTGCATTGGAGGCACTGAGCACTTACTGATCGTGCAGTCTTACTTGGCCCTTGAGCGGAGGAAGCAGAATATTGTTATCAGATTGTAGCATATTGCCTGCTGAGACATGCCCTGTCTCCTTCTCTCAGAACACCCAGCTTATAGTTTATAAAAGAAAGAAACATGTAATGGATTATTGCATTGCAGATGTGACACAAAAGTTGACAATGAGTCGCTAGAAGGACCAGGTACATCCTCTTTGCTCATTTCTGTAAATAATATTTACAATCACTACTCACAGTGCCGTACGTGAATCGATGCTATATTCACAATGGTTACTTACTATTATAATGCACAGTTCTGTTACATAGCTAAGGTTGGCAACAAGCAAAAACTCCAGAACAGCTTGAAGTCAGCTGACTTCCAACGATCACAGAGGGGCCAAGTAAAAGTGTGCAATGTACAATGTTGACATTATTACATATCTATTATTGGTCTGAACTACTCAGTATATGTAATATGCCATACACAAAACAAAGCAGAACAGTTGTGCCAATACAATTCTAACAGTACAGGTGTTACTGCCACACTTTCATTCTTATGTCAGTTTGTTAGTTCTGTCTACTGTAAGTCATTTCTGCAATTAATCATAATGATGTGGAACAAATCATTTTAATTTCACAGGACCCATTCATACTTAAATGTGGCTATATGTTGATCATCTGCAAATTCTCTCTCTCTCTCTCTCTCTCTCTCTCTCTCTTTCTCTCTCTCTCTTCTTCCCCTGTATGTCTGCTTTTGTGAGTTCATAATGCATATCCATCACCTTTCACACATTACAAAATTATTAAGTCTTCTACCAAAAAGAAGGATTTGTCAAGGAGAAACGTTTTCAGTTTGTTTTCAGATTTAACTTCTGTATTTGTCAGACTTTTTATACATTGGGTAAGTGATCAAAGATTTTGGTGGCACATTTATTCCAGTGGTTTTCAAATTATGCAACCAACAAATTGAGTACTGACTGTAACTGTTCATTAAATACTCTCTATTTGTCCCTTGCATCCCCAGTTTAATATGTCACAGTAATGAGTATGTCAATAACATGAAAAAAAATGTGGGCAGAATACACACAATTGTTCTAAACTTGTTATAGGAGTGGCACATGCAATTGTATCGTGTCTGCAACAGTATTGAGCATGGTTAAGCCTGTCTCCTATTCCTTAGCATTTTATTCATAATGTTTCACATATGGTGTAACACACACACCTCATATTGATTCTCTTAATTTGTAATTGCCATCTGTTGTAGACCACAGATTTAGCTAAAAAGTTCCCAAACTGTTCAGTATCCAGATTTCAGACAAGTGAGTGTCTAGTGTTGTAACTGAAAACGAGAGGTATCCCAAGGAGGTTGAAGATTATTCTGTGCAGGATTTCAGGAATAACTTCAGTATATCAACTGCCATGTTATTGCTAACAATAATTTTCTGTCATCAATTACACACATTGCTGGAAAGTCTCCATTTTGCGTCCTATCATAGTTGACACTTCCAGGCTGAGAATAATGAACACTGGCGTGTACAAAGCCTCTGGTTTACTGTATCGCTGGATACAGACAACAGTTCCTTCAGTCTTAATAGTGCATATTGTTGAGTACTTTGCTAACATTGGATCCAGTATTTCATCTCAGTGTAAAATTATTTCTGTGAATATATCTCAGTGAGCTTTTGAATTGTGTTTCTCATGAATAATCGTTATTAATAATGTATTTCTAAGCCTAGAGGCTCAGATTCAAGTGTTATGGGTTATAGCCTGCTTGCTTTTTGATAATGGCTTGAAGGTGAATGTTGGTTAAAAAAAATTTTAAAATGTGTCGACAACCACTATCTAGTGTGATAAATTTCAGGTAACCCTTCTCTCTCTCTCTCTCTCTCTCTCTCTCTCTCTCTCTCTCTCTCTCTCTCTATCTCTATCTCTATCTATCTATCTATCTGTCTGTCTGTTTGTCTGTCTATCTCTGTGACACCCACCTCCTTTTCCACCACTGATATGACTGACATGCACCAGTTCAGGGCACAAGTCTGTTACAAAATAATGCTATCTCTTTTATCATTCGGTTAAAAGTAAGTAACTGTCACGGTAGCTGGGCTTCAACACAGTAGCTGTCACATCTGCTGCAGCAGAAAAATGGTAACCTTACCTTTTATTTATGAAAGTTAGTACCATTAGGTATTCAGTGCAATGAAAGAGACATATTGAAGGAAAATATGTGGTGATCAATGAGGAAAAAGATCCATTCAGCACATATGTTGGTTTGTTATTGTAAATTACAGAGATTATTTTTACTTGATGGGGGCTAAATGCTGGTAACTTTTTTCCATTTGTGTACATAATTTCCATGTGATGCCTTTGATCAGCTCCTAATGTAATACTTTTGCTGCATTTACTCTTGTGCTATATGAACACATTTGTAAAGAACATTTGCATATAATTGTAATACATCTTTATTCTTTAGACTGTACTACCAAAGTTTTGGGAAGAATTGCATTTGGAGGATCATGCTTTGTGGTCTGCATATTACCACAGTATCGAGTGTGAAACAAACTTACCTTCTAAAGTAGTGAAGAAAATTTCACCTTTCCAGCGAGTCCTTGTTATGCAAGCTCTGCGCCCAGACAGATTACTTTCAGCAATGTCTCTATTTACATTACAAGTCTTAGGTGAGTACTACGTATCAAGAATATTTAGGAGCAGGAAAAATGCTGTTTTATTTTGTGTCCAAATTTGTCATTATTTTTTGCCACACTCAGTTTTATTTTTTTGCCAGATTTGTTGCTATTTTTGCAAATTAGTTAATACCTTTGCCCAATTTGTTGTTATTTATTTGCCAAATTCTGTGTGCTTTTTTTCCAAATTTGGTGTATTTTTACCAAGTTTGAGGCCTTTTTTGCCACAGTTCCTATCATTTTCTGCCAAATTTGGTACTGTTTTTGCCAAATATAGTGTAATTTTTTGCCAAATTCAGTGATTAAATTGCCAAATTTGAATTTCTCAATATCTGGTATTATTTTTTGCCAAATTTGGCATTATTTTTTACCAAATATTGTGTTTATTTCTGTCAAATTGTGTGTTTTTTTACCAAATTTGATGTATTTTTTGTCAAATTTGATGTCATTTTGCCACATAAGTTGTTAGTTTTCTGCCAAAGTTGGTGTTCTATTTACTAAATACAGGATAATATTTTTTTTGCCAAACTCGGTGACTTTTATTTGCCAATTTCCATGTTTTTCTTAAAATATTCTGTGTTATTTTTTGTGAAATTCAGTGCTACTTTTTGCCAAGTTTGGTGTAATTTTTTTGGCTAACTCAGTGTTACTCTTTTGGTTAATTTCTCTCTTACTTTTTTGCCAACTTGGTGCTTTTTTCTAAATTTACTGGTATTTTTTGTCCAATTCAACATTATTATCTACCAAATTCAGTGTTGTTTAGTTTTGCAAATTCAGTGTTGTCAATTTTGCCAAACACAGTTTTTTTGTCAAGTTTGATGTTGTTTGTGCCAAATTCAGTGGTTTGTTTTGCATAATACCATGTTATTTTTGCTTGTTGTGGTGCTATTTTATTTTCATTATCACATCAAAATCTGTTATGTGGGAAATCAGCAGCCAGTATAAGATTATACACAAATGTCAGCCTTGAGGAGATCAGAAGTGAATGTACAGTTTTACTTTTCAGTTACTGTTGGTTACAAATATGAGAAATTTTCTGTCCCCAAATTTATAACATTTTTATATGACAAAATTAAAAATTTCACGATATCTCAACAAAATTGCCAAATTCCTGTTATTTTGCCAAAAACTGCTAATTTTGCATCATTTTTTGTGTAATCTACTCTGTGAAATTTTCCTGCCCGTAAGGCTATTACGTTGTTGCATTACATGTATTGCTAAATATTTTTCTCTTTAGCTCAAAAGAAGAATTGTGAACAGTCATTTGTTCATCTCATGATGTGTATTTACTAACCGTTATGATTTTATTATGTAATTTAATTGTTAGTAACATTAGCTAATGAGACACAGTTGATTCCTTATAATGAAATGATTTTTACTGTGAATGAGCAGCTATGCTTTCTGAGAAAAGCTTATGATCAGAGTTACAAACTTTTATATAATGGACTAAATGATTCCCTTGGATTTGTGTGTTGGACCAGTGTACAAGACATACTATTTGAGCTACCCCAAAAGCAATTCCCAACTATATTGTTTATACAAAATATGTATGTATGCATGCTATTTTTTGGGTATTCATGTCAGTAATGCTGGATAAAAGTCGCCCAAATTGTCTAAATCAGTCTGTATTTGTAGCCACATATAACCCCAAGAATTTAATAGAGCCCATTTGTGCTGAGTCTTCAGTTTGTGACCTATTTTAATTTCATGATATTCTGACTATTTTGTCTTGAACTGTACCATATGGATTTGCAAGATTTCAGGATCAAGCTATTTCCTAGGAATCTATGTTTCTGTGCTATTAACTGCTTCACAATTTTCAATCAATATAGATGTATTACCTGAAAACAAAACTGACAGATGGGAAATATATTTACTTAGAACAAAAATCAGATACACACTAAAATGAAATGTTGAGAATCACCTGGCACTATTGTTGTCCATTTAGAACAATTATATTCATTGCACTTGTATATATAATTACTCTTTGTCTTCTGTATATAGCTGTGATGTATGCCACAGTAAAAAACTGTCCTAAACCCATGGCTTTATGCTTCTTCCTTGCTGGAAACAAAATTGATATTTTTAAACAATCTTATATTTTGAAATAAATTTTTATGCCCTGATAGTAGCCACTTTCTGTATACTTTCCACAGCACAGTAATGAGAGAGGTAGAGCAACAGGATCTTTTTTAATACTTCTTATTAATAAAGAGAAAGTTAATTGCTTGAAAAGATAATCTGCTACATTTACTTGTTATTCCAGATCAATTGTAGAGAGTATTACGCTATTTGACCTAGATTTACAGTGTTGTCCTGTTCCTACATAATTATGTGGAAACCAAAACTCCCCATGATCACAGATATTTGTTTTATTCTATGGCCTGTTTCAGTCACTATGGCTCTAAAAAATAATTTGCCTATTTATGAGTAAGACTGTTATGATAAGTTAACAAAATTAATAGTAGTAGCATTGATTCAAATATCTGAGAAGCATCTAATAAACAACATACCTTTCTCCTTGAAGTTAATAAAAGAGGTACATAAAATTTATAGCCATGATTGGCAGTTGCATGTAGTATAAAAATGTGATAAAATTGTAATAAACAGTCATGACCCACAGTGTAGGCCCATCGTGAGCACACTATGCTTACAGCAGTAATAGAAAGTGTGGAGCGGCCTCAGCTGCTAGATGATGCTGACCATTAGCACTGTTTACAAAGGTTTCTTACAAAGCCAGAGTCATAATGTTTAACATTCTACAAGACTCAAAATAGGATGAGTTAAAAATGTAACTAAAAAAAGAGTTAGAGCTTAAACATCCACTCACAGTAAAATGTTAGATAAATTGTAATTGCTTGCTCCCAAATAGACCTCTGCAATGTATGATATGTAGGACATAATGAAGTTGATTGAAAGCAGCATCTTCAAACACAAAAAAGCCCCAGGCACAATGGGCTCACAAAAATAGAGCCAAGAAAGCATGGTTGACACAGGGCCAGGGCCAAAAAACAAATGGATGGAGTTAGAATATCAGGACATTCAAGAACCACAACAGCCTGTCATACAAGAAATATAGGTATTCAGTGTAAATTCCTTTTGTGCATTCAGCAGTTTTGTGGGGTCATGTTTCTTATTCCTGTAGAACTCCATTTCTTCCAAAAGGTTCAATAGATGACCCTTCAGCACAAGTTCTTTTTTTTGTTGTAGTATACATGTGTACAGTCGTACGTTGTTCAAATGCATTTATGTTCTCCAGACATGTATGTTCCCTAAATCTAATAGTAAATTTTCTGTCTGTCTGTCTGTTAGATATAAAATTTCTTACTGTCATCAGAATGAGTTTGACGATGCCCAAATTGAGGAATTTATTATGTTTGCTACCTATCTTGTGTCTAAGCCACAGTGTCAGAGTATTATTTATTTCAAAGCTGCATATGATGGTTGTGTTCTTCAGTTGCTTCACTAGCTGATGAGAAACTTGCCCATAATATGTCACATGGACAAAATTTTGTTACTTTTCATTGCTTTCTGTTTGATCGTGTATTTGTGTTCTTCTTTATCTTATTATGTGGTCTCATGTCAGAGCTCACTATGTATCCATTCCCATGGCTGTTTGTTTTGATATATTTAGTTACTTTGGCATGAATAATGTTATTGGCACATGTAGGTTTTGTATAAATGCTGAACATAATGTCTATTTTCATGATCATCAGGTCTAAATAGTTAATAGAGTTATTTTTATCTGTTTCAATGTTAAAGTTGTTAATTTATCATAGTGCTCTTCTCATAAATATGAGCACACTGTTTTAAATCAACCTGATGATAGTTGTAATGATCAAAACTGGTCATTGAATAAAACAAATATTTGCAGTCACAGAAAATGAGAAGGACAAGGTAGAGGCAAGGGATAGGGAAGAGAAAGGGGTTTGGGTGGCAAAGGTGTGGAGAGGGAAGGACAGGAGGGGAAAGGAATAGAAATATGATGAATTCACAACATTGGTACAGACAGGAGAAATGATAAGTTGTTCATAATAAAAAGGGAGACAGTAGACAAGACAGAATATGCTAGTATAATCTATTCTTTATTACAGTTACATATGTTTCTCTCCCAGATCTATTGCTGTTCAGCTGTTTCTTTCCTTACTTACATGAATCACCTCTTGCTCACTAATTTAGTGGGCATGTACATAGTTTTTACACTGCTCTAAGTACTGGCTTCATTAACTGCTCATCCAATATTTTTCTTTCCAGATAGCTAATAGCCATCAGTTTCCTAGTATTTCCTTTAAATATTTCACAACACTATTGCTCCACCCAGCTTCCATATGTCATTTTAGAATATTTTGCCTGATTTTCCTGCACAAAAGCAGTCGACAAATGTCATATTTCTTGCACATGACTGACTCATAGACCCTATGTGATCTTTTCTTTCCCATTACTGTCATTGGGATTAATTATCATTTTTAATATCTTCAGAGTACCATGTCCCTGAAGTAGTTTTTCACACTCTTGCTTTTAGTTATCTCATATAGATGTTTGTTTCCCATCTTTGTCTCCAGTATTTACCTTTCTATTTTATTTTCAGTTCTTTCTCTGTTGATTATCCCATTGCTACTCACCATATAGTGGAGATGCTGAGTTGCAGATAGGCACAACAAAAAGACTGCCAGAAAGTGATCTTTCAACCGACAAGGCCTTCGTCCGAAATAGACAAAACACACACACACACACACACACACACACACACACACACACACACAATGCAAACCAACTCACACACATGTGACCACAGTCTCTGGCCAGGCAGCGAGCAGTGGCGCATGATCGGAGAAGCAACTGGATGGCAGAGGAAAGGAGGAGGCTGGAGTGGGGAAAGGGAGAGATACCAGGGTAGTGGTGGGGTATGATAAAGTACAGCTTGTGGGAGCATACAGGGATGAGGTGGAGAGACAGTAGCGCAGTTAGATGCAGTTGGGAGGTTAGGCAGAGGGCGGAGTGGGGGGCAGGGGTTAGCAGAAAAGGGGAGAATTAAAAACACTGTGGGTGCATTAGTGGAATAGAGGACTGTGCAGTGATGGAAAGGGAGCAGGGAAAAGGCTACATGGGTACGGACAATGAATAATGAAGGTTGAGAACAGGAAGATTATGGGAATGTAGATTGTATTGTTGGGCAGCATGCTCAGCAATAGTATGGCCCAGCTGTTTCTTGACCACAGTTTGTTAGTGATCTTTCATGCAAACAGACAGCTTGTTGTTTGTCATGCCCATGTCGAATGCAGCACAGTGGTGGCAGCTTAGCTTGTAGATCACATCACTGGTAGCCCTGACTTTGATGGGACAGGACTTGCATCTAGGTCTATTACAGAGACATGAGACATGAGCCATGAGGCAAGGCGTTGGGAGCAGGGGTTGTGTAGAGATGGATGAGGATATTGTTTAGTTTCAGTGTGTGGCGGAATACCACTGTGGGAGGGGTTGGGAAGATAGTGGATAGGATATTTCTCATTTGAGGGTGTAGGGGAATGCTCCTCTGTGGCCAGATGGTGTGACTCTGGGAGGTGGCAGGTGACTGGAGATCTGATTTTGTACAAGATTGGGAGGGTAATTACAGTCTGTGAAGGCGTGAGTGAGACCATTGGTATATTTTGAGAGGGACCACTTGCCACTACAGATGTAACAGCCAGGGGTGGTGAGGCAGGATTTGAGAGCCTTCTTAGTGTGGAATGGGTGACAGCTGTCGAAGTAGAAGAATTGCTGGTGGTTATTAGGTTTGATATCAATGGAAGTACTGTTGTAGCCCTCTCTGAGGTGGAGGTCAACATCAAGGAAGGTGGCTTGTTGGGTTGAGTAAGAGCGAGTGAAGTGAATGGGGGAGAAAGTGTTGAGGTTCTGGAGGAATGTGGATAAGGTGTCCTCACCCTCTATCCAGATTATGAAGATGTCATCAGTGAACGAGGTAAGGGATTTGAGATTATGAGTTTTAGGAAGGCTTCCTCTAGGTGTCCCATGAATAGGTTGGCATAAGATGGTGACATTTGGGTGCCTATAGCCATACCTCAGATTTGTTTGTAGTTAATGCCTTCAAAGTAGAAGTAATTGTGGGTGAGGATATAAATGTTCATGGTGACTAGGAAGGATGTTTTAGGTTTGGAATCCAATGGGCATTGGGAAAGGTAGTGTCAGTAACAGTAAGGCCACGGGCATTAGGGATGTTAGTGTAAAGGGAGATGGCATCAGTGGTAACGGGCAGGGCACCAGGTGGTGAAGGAATAGGAACGGTGAAGGAACAGGAACTGTGGAGAGTCGGTGGAGGAAATTGTTGGTATCTTTTACGTAGGAGAGTCGGTTGGCTACCCTCAGTGGCCAGAGACTGTGGTCGTGTGTGTGTGTGTGTGTGTGTGTGTGTGTGTGTGTGTGTGTGTGTGTGTGTGTTTTAGTTACCTGTTTCCGATGAAGGCTTTGTTGGCCAAAAGCCCACTTTCTGACAGTCTTTTTGTTGTGCCTGTCTGAAACTCAGCATCTCTTTCCCATGGTAAGTAACAAGTATTCTCTTCATAATATTGTTACATTGAATCCTGGATTTTCCATTGTTTGATTATCTCACTGCACATTCACCCAAGTTTGTTTATATTCTCCTTCCCGTCATATAATTATTTCCAGTTCCTAACTTAATATTTGATCTTTGCTTTATTTACTTTTTCATTTTAAGAAACTGTCCATAGTTTAAATTAGTTTCTTGCTTTTCCATGGATCACAGTGGCAACAACTTGCCATGGTGTGGAACACATCAGGAAGCTAACACATAAAATTGTTCTGCAAAAAAAATCTTAAGTGTAACCGAACCACATACATGCTATCTTCTCAGTAATTCACTGGTGTAGTAGAAGCAGTTGTCAAGTAGAAATGATTAAATGATTTCAGTTTATTTCCAAAGCTTTCATTCTTTACAAGCACCTATAATTCACAAGGGGGGGGGGGGGGGGTTAAATCTTTTTGTAACTGCATACTTTGCTCCTTTTTTGTGCAAAAGTAATGTTCAGTTATGGATCTTGGATATTATCATCATTCCTGGTGTTATATTTATGGATGCTACTATTATTTGTGAACTGTATTTGAATTGTCGCATCAAACTTCACAGGAGAACAAATGTGTTGTGAGTCAATTTTTATGGAAACAGCAGTTTGACAGGTACACTTTATTCCTTTCTTTGCTACTAGTTTTGGAGTTACAGTCCCATTCTGAAATTCTCATGGGTAAAAATGAGACACATCAAGTGTGCTTCAGCATAAAGATTGAAAGCATTATACTACCATTAAATGGATCCCTGTGAGGCATAAAATGAAGTTTGATTACAGATACCTGTGTAATCTGCTAAGCAATTAGCTGTATTTTATCATAGAAGTAAAACAGGTATGACACACTTGAAACAAAAATTACAATAAACAATACAATCTAAATAAAATATGTAATAAACATACTGTATGGTGTTCAGAGCAGAACGTCATTTCATGGCTATATATTTGATGTAAAAATCATAGAATGCATCTTACATCCAAGCTTAATATAAAATATGGAGGTGATAGTATGGAAAACTGAGTGCTTAGCACAGTAGGAGATGTAACGTTTGGTCATATAATGCACCATCAATGAGACTTTTATGTATGTGAAACATTGAAATATGTACTGAGATTTGACAGTACCATATGAGTCTTTGGATCATGCAGAATGAAGGAAGAGAACACTTCAGATTTGGGTTAATATAAATGGTATCCAGATGCATATGCTAAAACAGATATGGGTAGTGCATAAGGACTCTTAGTGAATAAGGTCACTTTGTGCAACAGTGTGAAATAGTTGTAACAAAAATATTAAACTGTGTCACAGACCAATTAATGTATGTTCTTAATCAGGTAGAGTAATGTACAGGTAAAATAAGTCATTATTGCTTTGATATGAATTTCGAGATGTTTTTAAGATAAAGAACAAGTTGTGGAATCAGTGTTAATAGTGTATAAATATTGGTAACCTTTTTCATTCAGTTTTGTATTATAATTCAATTACTATAAATCATTGTTTACCATACCACAAATTAACTGTGTAAACCATTAATTTTGGAAAAGCTTAACATGTATGTACCTTTGCAAGTCAGGACAAAATATTCTTTCAGAAATCACCAACTAAAAATCTGTAATTGAACTCATAATTAATGTTCCTGGATCATTCTGTAGAGAAATTCAGTGCAATGTCCACATATTACGAAAACTAGTGAATATTCATTCAAACTGGAGACGTAACCTGATTCAGAAAGACAGTTTGTATCATAAATAATGTTAGAAGAATGATTCATTAATTTTTTGTAACACGATTTAAAGATTTTGTGATGTACATAATTATTCCACATTTTAGCCTTCAAATGTTGTAAAAAGTCATTTTGAACGTTTGAATTGCAATTTGATGTTGAAGAAATGTTACCAGCTCAAAATTGTTTCATAAAATCACATAATTAATTAAATTACATAAAGATATTCGAGAATGTTCTGGACTGAATAATAAGAATTTAATTGTCAACTGTATGTATGTTTCAAAATTGCACTTGTAAAAGATCATTAATTTCGGAAATATGCATTACCATTGTACTTGTTTTAATTTCTACTAAAATTCTGTAATATCAGTTTTGCTGGAATTAACTTATTGCCATTGTAACACCAAACATGAAATAACATAATAATGTCAAAGAACATAATTGTTAAAAGGTGTATAAATACACCCTGTTCAAAGCCTTGGAGAGAACGCGATTGGAGTACTATCTTTCACAACTTCCTGGGAATGTGTGAGATAGACAGTAAAAGAACGGTTATATCTTTTTTAATTTTTTTTTTAAATTTATAGAAAATTTGAGTATGTTGGAAAATTAGCATAGTGTGCTGACCAATTGGAGGACTGTAAACAGCCTAGTAACTTAAGAGCCAAATGGAATTCTATCTACATTAAATAAGAAGAACAATATAGACACAATGCAAACAAAACAGTGAAGAAAAAATTTTGGCCTCTCTATTAACCATGGCTTTACTACCATAAAAAATATGTCTTCCAGTGTGCTGCTAACTCCAGACCTCCCACCATATTTTGTAAGTTAGCACACATAGACAAATGATTGTCTGAGGGGAAAGTGTTCAAATAAAATATGGCACCCTCATATGCCAGTCTATATACATACAGGTATCAAAGTCTGTTGTCTGATTCAGTTTTGTTAATCATATCTTCATAATCATGAATGATAGCCAAGACACTCGCGTCTCCTTTCTCCACAATCTTAATACTTTCTCTGATATTGAGTTCATCTGGTCCACCTTAGATCAACTCAAAAAGATACCTTCCTTGAGACTGCCCGTCATCCCTCAGATGGCTCTATAAAAACATTGACCTACCAGTCATCAACAATATCAACACTCTGGTAGCTGTAGATCCTCCCACTTCAAAAACCTGTACATTTTTACAAGCCAGAGGTAGCAGTGATGAATCATTTCTTGCTTAATGTGCCATAAACTTATCAAGCTCTTTGCGTATAGGTGCTTCCTCATAGCAGATCGCCAGTGCTATATCAATCTATATGCTTATGAATATAATAGAGGGAAACATTCCGCATGGGAAAAATTATCTAAAAATAAAGATGCTGTAACTTACCAAAAGAAAGCATGTCTGCTTGTGTCTGTATATGTGCGGATGGATACGTTTGTGTGTGCGAGTGTATACCTGTCCCTTTTTCCACCTAAGGTAAGTCTTTCTGCTGCCGGGATTGGAATGACTGCTTACCCTCTCCCTTAAAACCCACATCCTTCCGTCTTTCCCTCTCCTTCCCTCTTTCCTGATGAAGCAACTGTGGGTTGCGAAAGCTTGAAATTTGTGTGTTTGTGTGTGTGTGTGTGTGTGTTTTATTGTCTCCTATCAACATACCAATGCTTTCGTTACAGCATCTTTACTTTTAGATAATCTATATGCTTAATATTACAATCACACAAACTAAGTAGCTATACAGAAGCACACCCTTAATACCTCATAGGCTGCAAGTTCTTTGGCTGCCTTTCATCAGGCCCACTGATTAAGATGCCTACATTTTTTGAAATGATATTTCACTACTCACACCTGTGAAATACGGCTTTTCCCACTACTATTCCCAACTCATTTCCAGATGGTTTATAACCACATGGCAGAAAAAAGGTGTCCCTTGGGCCCATCAAATATGTTGTATTTCATTCATGTAGCTACATTATTCACAACTACTCCACAACTTTTAATCTGAACATGACCACTAACCAGCTGTCTACACATATGAATGACTTCTACCAAGCTGCAACTGAACCATTGTTGAGCACGTGATTGACTCCAACAGTGGCTTCAAAACCTGTTCCATTAAAGCAGTGAGAAAGAGTATAATGTTACATTAAAATTGCCACTTTTCTTGTATAAACAGCAGGAGTCTGAAACAGATTATACCAAACTCCAGTTTTTCAACTTTTTTATTGTTTTCAAATGAAGACGTTTTTAAAAATGACTTAGTTCCACAGATTCTGAAAATTACTTTATAAATTCCATATCTTAGTTTTTTTCGTACTTCTTGGATATACATCTGTAATAAATGAAAACGTAGAGCTTAGTTGCACCCCCAACATTGAAAGAGACTGTAGACTCAGTCAGAACACTAAAAAGCAACAAAACATCTGGGAGAAGTGGAATAACAGTTGAACTACTTAAGAAGGGAGGAGATAGAATTGCAAAATAAGTACACAAACTTGTGACCATCATTTGGAATGATGAAAGAATGGCATCTGAGTGGAAAGAAGTGGTCGTAGCAACAATCCATAAAAAGGGTGATACATATATAAATAAAGAAGAATGGAGAAATAATAGATGCATCTCATTAATTTGTACAGCCTACAAAGTGTTCCCAAGATTCACCAGAAAAGATTGGAATCTCATTTAAAACAGATAGTAGAGGAGAAGCAAGCAAGATTCCACTGATCTGATATGTGCATTGAAAGAAGTTGCATCATAATGTTGAGAAGACAACAAAACAATGGCAATATTGTTTATTGACTTTAACAAAGCCTACAATAATATAAACAGAGAAAAGTTGTAGGAGAAAATGCAGAAGTCTGGAATACCAAAGAGGGTTGCAAGTCTTATAAAAGTTGCACTGGAAGGCTCAAAAGGCATATTGGAAATTGGTGGAGAACATTCTGTGGCTTTCGACATAAAATCAGGAGTGAGGCAAGGAGGTGGAATATCACTGAGGGAGAAGTTCGGGTTGGTTACACCAAACAACACCCATTTAGCAGTAGTTCGTTTATTCACCTAAACACATGCAAGGCTCACAAAGAACTGAACATGACGGAACAGCCTAAAGACAATGCTCAGAGTCCAAAAATGATGCTCAGAGTCCAAAGATGAACGGATATCGATGCTGGTGTCGACCTCATCGGTGCCACATCACCATTCTTGTTGAATGTAATAATACAGGAAGCACTGGATCCAACAAGTGAAGCAAAGGAGGGAAATAGCATAGGAAAAGAAAATGAAAATACTGGCCTTCGGGGGTGATGGAGCATTAATCGCTGAAAATCTAGATGACCTGAAAATACTCACTAAAAAGCTGTTTCAAAAACTAAGGAAGTTGGATTAGAGGTAAATGATGAGAAAACATCATTTGTGAGGGTAGAAAGAAATTATAAGATAAATAGATGGGACACCATAGAGATTGATAATGATGTGTCTGAAGAAACAAGAGAGTTTAGATATCTGGGGGTCGGAGTAAAAAACAGAAATGATGAGGAACAAGAAATGGAAGCAAGGATAAAATAGGCATCCAGAACATCATATTCACTCAACAAACTACTGTCATCAAAACTTTTATCAAGAGGAACCAAAATAAGGATAAATAAAATCATAATCAGACCAGTATTATTATCTGGGGCAGAAATATGGAGAATAGATAGGGATACAGAGAGAAAGATGAAGATTTCCAAAAATAAAATCCTGCAGAAGATATTTGGACCAATTTATGAAGGAGGAGAATGGCAAAGAAGAAAAAAAAATAGAAAATAGTGGGCTCAGGATGATGTCTAATGAACCAGATATTTTTGTGGAAGTCAAGACAAGGAGGCTAATGTGGGCTGGGCATGTCTATGGAAGAGAGCAGGAATTAAGACTGAGAGAAGTGTTGTAGAAGAGACCTGGAGGGTGACAAACCTTAGATAGGCCAAAAATAAGATGGAGAGACCATGTGGCCAATGATCTTCAGATACTTAGAGCAAGGGAAGAGGATGCCAAGGATAGAATCCTGTGGAGAAGTGTGCTTGATGAGGCTGAACACTGACTGTGGTTTGTGGGGCCAGGAGAGGAAGAGTAGATAATACATGAAAATGTTCTCTAAAGGTACAGAATCAATGTATAATAAGTACTGTATATAAACATCAATACATAGCTGATAGAATAAATAAAATCGTCTTTTTGTGTGAGAACACTGAGCCAAACCCACAAAAGTTGTCTGTGAGTAAAAATTATCTTGGCATGTTAATATGATTCATACCTCACTTTACCTGTCTTCATTCTGTACACAGGGGCCACCTGTGGTATTCTGGTTACAATAGGTTACACAAGTCAATAAAATGTAAGGACTGTTCCTAAGTACATTGTTTTGTGTACATTATCAATCAGTTGCTCTATGTGACATGTTCAGTGGCTTCACATCATTGTTTCAGATATCCAGATATATTTTATTATGTGGCTGTTATATGAGAGGGGAACCAAAGCAAAGCATCATGGCTTCTGTGAAAAATGATTGTTTTCAGTACCTGGCTGATATCCTCACAAATGCAGGAGTCGAGGAATTGGGGAAATGTAAACTAGGATTTTTTTTTTCACCCATATTTGTGCCATCCCCATCTAATATCAAATTCTCAGCAGGCACCAATTCAAACAATAATAGAAGTGATGACATGTACCAACTGTAGAATATTGATGACAAAAGTATCAGTGTCATTTAAGGTAACTTAGCTGTTCTGAACTCAATGCTTGGCCTGAACACCACATTACTTTGCTAGACATCTATGTCTACATTGTCTACATCTGTACTCTGAAAATCACTGAAGTGCATGGCAAAGAGTACTTTCATTTATTAGGACTTTTTCCTGTTCCATTTATCTATGGAATGCAGGAAAACTGATTGCTTTAACATCTCCGTGCAGACTGTGCTTAGTGTAATCTTTTTGTCAAGATCCATATGGCAGTGATACATAGGATGTTGTTTATATCCATAGGTTCATCACTTAAAGTTGATTGCAGAAATTTTCTAAGTAGGCTTTCACAGGTTAGATTGCATCTATCTTCAAGAGTTTCCCAGCTCACTTCTTTCAACATCTTTGTGACACTCTTCAATTGGTCAAATGGACTCATGACCATTCATGCATTTTATGATTAAATATCCCTTTTGGTCGTACTTATTATGAGTCCCCACACATTTTAGAAATACTATATTGCAGTGCCTGTTTTTTCAGAAGTATGATGTATGCACGTCCGAAGGAACCGGCACTGTGGCAACTACAGCAATTATGAAATAAATTAAATGTATTCGTAGTTGTAAATATGGACAACCATCAGCTATATAACTGAATGATAACAACAAAAATTAGTGCTGGACTGGGACTTGAATCCGGTTTTCCTGCATATTGTGCCTTACCATCAGGCTATCCGAGCACGGCTCAAGGCTAGCTGTGTTTGTACAACCTGCATTCATACATTCTTTATGTATATCCTATACAGGGTAGGTATTTTAATTTAAAGTCACTTTCCCAGTGTCAGGGCATGAGTATGATACTGCTTGCATGTCCAAAAGAACATTGCATCATACCTCTGAAAAACACTGGTCCAGATACCAAAATTCATCTACTTACTTTTAGTGTCTAATTTCCTAATCTAATTCCATCAGCATCACATAACTGAATTTGACTGCATTCCATTACCTTTGTTTTTCAATGTTTGCTTGCCAATTGGTTGATAAGGGCCTGTATTCACAAACAGCAGCAATTTGTGTCAGTTTAAAACCTACTCTAAGTCTCCGTCACTCAGGGTCTTTTTATGACTACTGTTTTTATGGCATGTTACACGATTGCGAGTGATACACCATTCATTGTTGATACATTGGCCAGTCTGCATTGACACACCAACAGATCGAGCAACTTCATTCACAGTGTGGTCACATCCAAACATGTTAGCCTTTGTTTGCCATTCTGTCACATCTCCTTGTCAACCCATTTTACTATTCTGATTCCATATCACTGACTGGCACATACACACCTCTTCACAGCCATGAATTACATCGTTGGTGGATCATCACCAGACTACCTATTATCATTTCTACACCATTGACAGACTTCCAAAGTGGCTAGTATGTTCTTTGATGGAGACTAATATTTTGTCTGGTAAGTTCATTAATGATATCAAAAGGAAAATTGACCTGAGACTACTATAAAATTATGGAACAGAATTATGGACCATACTTATCTTCAGGAGATAAAATTCTCGGTACTGCTCATAGCCATACATTAAATTGTAAGCCACTAGCCAGACATTTGGAATTATTATTTTATTCTTCAAGAACAAATTAATAATCCTGAAAGCTAGGAATTTTGCTGTATTTTTAGAGATGTCTGACAACAACAGTAAGAATTTCACCTCTGGAAGGCAAGTGGCACCCTCCAATTAATTGTGTGTCATAATTTTATAAAATATATTAAACATGTCTGACTTTTTTATAATGGAAACTCCAGGTAGCATCATCATCACTGTGGGAAAAGATAGGTTGCTTCTTACCATAAAGAAGACATGTCAAGTTGCGGACAGGCACAATTAAAAGACATTTATATAATGCTTTCGGCTGCATCATTCATCAGCAGAAGAGAAATACACACTGTGGTGTGCTTGCTTGTGTGTATGATTGGTGTGTGTTTCTGTTTTGCCAATGAAGGCTGTGGCCGAAAGCTTTATGTAAGTGTCTTTTAGTTGTGCCTACTTAACATGTCTTCTTTATGATAAATAGCAGTCTATATTTTCCTACTGTGTTAACTTATTTTATAGCCATACTCAAAACATTTGACACAAAATGAAGATTATTATCATTTTTTAAATGTTTCCTCTTACAGGTTTGTCTGACCTATCACCACCAGCAATTAGCCTGAAACAGTTGTATTCAGAGTCATTACCATATGAGCCCATCTTGTTGATAACTTCCCCTGGAGCAGACCCTTCTGAAGAACTGCGTGAACTTGCCAGTGCAACTGTAGGAGAAGGAAAATACAAAGAAGTATGCCACTATATAGGCCTATTTCAGTTGGAAAATTTATTCAGTTTGTCATTCTGTTCTGTTGCTTATTTTTTTAGATAATATTATATTGAAAGTTGCTGAAAATAATTTTTTAATGTAGTGTCTTATATTACTGTTTCTAAACAGTAATTACAATTTTCTGTGCTGGTTAATTTCACTACCTTCTCCAGATGGTGCTGTGTGCAAATGAACTGAATGTGGCTCTGGAGGCTCTTCAGATTGCTGCTGATCAGGGTAACTGGCTGTGCCTCAAGAACCTTCATCTGGCAACAGCCTGTCTACCTGATCTTGAGAAATATCTTAGAACAGTAAAGGGACATGAAAACTTTAGGTTATGGCTTTCAACAGAACAACACTTAAACTTTTCATCTGTCCTTGCCCAGTCCTGCCTAAAGATGACGTATGAGGTACGCAAAATTATAAATATGTCTACTTGTGTCTGTATATGTGTGGATGGATATGTGTGTGTGTGCGAGTGTATACCCGTCCTTTTTTCCCCCTAAGGTAAGTCTTTCTGCTCCCGGGATTGGAATGACTCCTTACCCTCTCCCTTAAAACCCACATCCTTTCGTCTTTCCCTCTCCTTCCCTCTTTCCTGATGAAGCAACAGTTTGTTGCGAAAGCTTGAATTTTGTGTGTATGTTTTTGTTTGTTTGTGTGTCTATCGACCTGCCAGCGCTTTCGTTTGGTACGTCACATCATCTTTGTTTTTAGATATAAATTATAAATTTTGAATTACAAAAGTATTTGCTAAGTCATAAAGCTTGGGTTATTGTGGTAAAACAGGCAAAAGTAAATGTGAGTAAAAAGACATGTGGCAAAAAATAATTAATCTAATTCCTTAATATTTGACTATCTTTATAGATTATATTTACATCAGTGCGATAAGAGTTCCTATATCTCAGGGAGTCATGAAAGTGTCAGGATACATTAGTTAATGTGGATTAGATGGGTAGGTACTGTGAGCTTCATAAAAGGGCAGAGATTTTTGTTTGGATTGTTTTTAAAGGCTTCTCTGATTGTTGAGGATGAGGGCTTGTGGCACAGTCATTAAAGCTGTATCCATGTTGGAAACCTGACAAATTATCTGATATACTTTTTTTTTTTTTTTTTTTTTTTTTTTGAATAATGACGATACATTCACTGGACTTTGGGAAATGTCTGGAGAATGCATTTGAAGTGGGGTAAAAAATTTTATAATTACATATAATAATTTGATAGCAGTAGAAACTGCTCATCAGATTAATTTGTTATAGGCATCGAGATTCCAAAATGAATTTTCACTCTGCCGTAGGGTATGCACTCATTTGAAACTTCCTGGTGGAATAAAACTGTATGTCAGACTGGCGCTCAAACACGAGATCTTTACCTTTTATGGGAAAATGCTCTATTGGCTAAGCTATCCAAGCATGACTCATGACCCACCATCACAGCTTTACTTCTACCAGTATCTCTTCTGCTACTTTCCAAACTTCACAGAAATTCTCCTGCACACCTTGCATTACTAGTACTCCTGGGAAAAAGGGTATTGAAGAGAAATACCTTAGTCATATACTAAAGGATTGTTATCAGAATGAGTTTTCACTATGCGGTGGAGAAATCACTCACTTAAGACTTCCTGGCAGACTAAAACTGTGTACCAAACCAGGACTCAAATGTGCAACCTGGAAAGTAAAGCTTCAAAGGCAGATCATGAGTCATATGTGGCTAGTTCTGTCAGTATAGCATGCTTGCCAGCTAAAGAAAACATCTTGGGGATTAAGAAGGCACTTCAGGTGTATTTAATCTTTTTATTATCAAATTACAACCAGCTATGTGACAATGAGAACCATAATCTCAGGTGAGAGCGTGGTTTTCAGTGCCATGAAACTGCTAGTGGTCTGATGATAAAAATATTAAATATATCTGAAATGGCTTCTTAACTCCTAATGAGATGATTAGTCACAGCTGTGGTTGCCCTGTCTAACAGGTCTTCTCTAAAGGAAAAGATCCCTTGTTCAAATCTTGGTCTGTCACACAGTTTTAATCCGAGTGACACACACTTCCCTCCAGAGTGGAAATTCTTTCTGGAAACAATCCGTTGTGCTCTGTCCAACCAATTTCTCTGCAATATTCTCTGCAATATCCATTCTTTGAGGAGTGCTAGTCCGCAAGGTATGCAGGTAAACTTCTGTGGAGCATGGAAGATAGGAGAAGAGGTATTGTAGAATGCAACATTCTTACCGTTGTTCAGGCCTTATATGGAGGTGGACTATGTAGGCTGCAAATTTTTGTGCTCCATTACTTATCTCTATTAACTGTTTGGTTCTACCACTTTGCGCTATCTTGAGGCAGTAGACTCTGCTCTCAAAGATGGCAAGTCCATCCCAGCTGGAAATCTCAAACACCGGCCACTACAAAATAAATTCAAGTACTGCTTCTTTATTGTGCATGTATTTTACCTCAAGACACACACACACTTACACACACTGCATTATATATGTACAGGGTGATTATAATTAAAGTTAAACTTTCAAATCGCTGTAGAAATAACACCACTGGTCAGAATGACGTTAAATTGCAACGGAATATTATCGGAGAAGGGGGAAAACGTATAGCCGGGGGGGGGGGGGGGGGGGGGGGGGGGGGGGTAGCAATATTTAGCACTGTAAGCATCATAATTTAATAGCGACTGACTACATATGACAAATGAATCATACAACAATGCCTAAGGTGTACATTTCATGTTAAACAAACTGTACTAGTCAGTGTGCATGGGTATACAGGTGTGGTACTGTTAGTTACATGCCAAAAATCAGTTTTTAATTGTCCTGAGGCCAAAAAGCACATAAAAAGCATCACTCACATTGGCTTTCAATTGTTCTGGGGGCAAAAACTACACAAAAAGCATCAACCACATTGGTTTTTAATTGTCCTGATGCCAAAAACCACATAAAAAGCATCAATCACATTGGTTTTTAAGTATCCCGAGGCCAAAAACTGCATAAAAAGCGTCAAATTGGAGTATTAATTTCCATGTGACTGGTGGAAAACATGTTCAATATGCTGTCCACTGTTTTCTGCAACAAGTTGAAATCGAAAAACAGCATGATCCACAACTGATCGAAGCATTTCTGGGGTCATGTTCAGAATGTGTTGCACAATGTATGCCTTCAATGCAGCTAAGTTTGCAATTGGAACAGTGAACACAACATCTGAGATAGCCCCACCGCCAGAACTCACATGGATTAAGCTCAGGTGAGCGGGACAGCCAGGCTGTTGGGAAATGGTGGCTGATAATTCTAGCATTTCTGAAATGGTGCTTCAGCAGCTGCTTAACTGGATTTGGAATGTGCAGAGGTGTGCTATATTGCATAAAAATGATCCCATCCACACATCCATGCTGTTGGAGATCTGGAATGATGTGGTTGTGCAAAAGACACTCATAGTGCTTACCAGTGATGGCACAGATAACAGGACCGGAAGTACCTGTCTCTTCGAAAAAATATGGCCCTATGATAAATGATGCTGTGCACCACACCATGTCTTTTTCAGGATGAAGTGGTACTGCTTGATTTGCATGTGGATTTTTCGTTGCCCATATTCGACAATTCTGTCAGATGGAAGTGAGCTTTGTCCGTCCACAAAATCTTCCACGGCCAATATTGTCCACTTCCATGTGAGCAAGAAATTCTTTTGCTGGCAGGTCAACAGGAAGCAACTCCTGCACATGGTTAATTTTGAATGGGTAGCAAAGAAGGATGTTTTGCAGGTTTTTATACACAGTGCTCACGGGTATGTCCAATGCTCGGGCAATTCTCCATGCACTACACATTTGCACACCACCACTCATTTCCTCCTGCATTGCTGTGGCCATTTCTTCCACTGACGTTGAATCAATTCGTTTACTCCCTCTACCAGTTTGCACACCAAAAGAACTGGTCTTTTTGAATTTGCGAATCTCTTTCTCCAGACCCATGGCAGTCATCGGATCAAAGCCTTTTTTCAAACCCATCAGTGTCCGGAACTTCTGCAGAGTGATGTGTGCACTGTCATCATTCTTGTAGTACAGCTTTACAAGCAGGGTGTGATCCTGCATTGAGACAGTCATGGCGAATGTCGCAGATGTGAAAGGAGGAAAAGCTGTGTGCCTGGCGTGTTTATACCAACTTCAGTGGGTCGTGGCATGACAGGTGTTTTCATTTACATATTCTAACACATACAACACCATCTATTGATTAATTTTCACGCTATTTTTTTTCTTCTGCCGTATGTTTCCCCCTTCTCTGATAATATTATGTTGCAATTTGACGTCATTCTGACCTGTGGTGTTATTTCTACAGTGGTTTGAAAGTTCATCTTTAATTATAATCACCCTGTATATATGAAGGTAAATCATTGAGGGCAAGCATTAGATAGCTCAGCTGCTAGAGCAAAAACCCGCGAAACGCGAAAGTCGCTGCTTCGAGTCCTTTTCTGGTACACAGTTTTAATTTGCCATGAAGCTTCAGAAAGTGCTATTGTTTCAGTCAATATTCTTGATATGTTCTGTAATCATGATTGAGGATTGTAGAATGTTACAGAAAACTACACTGCATTTTATAACAAAATTTTCAGTTTCTTCTAGATAACATCCTCTGAACAATGTACCTTTTTAGGCTGTAAATATAAGATTCTTCTGTATACAGTTTTCTTATCAAATCTGTTACTTTTGCTGAGTTCCCAATTTCACTGGAGTGGGCCACACTGGATCTACTGCTGTGCTTCAGTAAGTGCAGTGATAAGACAAACTGGTTAATACTCCTTTTGGTGCACAGGGTTTTTTTCATTGGACGTATTAATTATTAACGCTTTTGAGGTCTCCCAGGTTTCAAGAATGTTTACAGTCTTCATGTCCAAGTTAACAAAGGAGTCAGGAGCACTACAGCCTGTGACGTGATCTGTGGCAGAACTGCTGGGTTACCAGCATCTGGGCCATGGGCGTTTTCGTTCTTATGTTTAGCTAACACTAGCACAACCTCCACTTGTACAAACTGTACTATACGATCTCTTCAGCATATTATTTGACTAGTATACTTTGTCTTTGTGTGCATTCCTGAAAGGGAGAGGACTTTCTGCTGTATAAACTCTGCAGTATATCTGCATCCTTTAGTTAAAGCTCTATCATTTTGCCTTAATGTGGATAGCACAATACATGTTTTTGTGTGTTCGGGCACTGTTCTGATCTACTTTCTTTGTTTGTAACTTAGTAAGCTACCAGTTCCATTGGTCATTGTGCGCAATAAATTATAGTGGAATGAGACAGATTACAGAATGTTAACATATGTGTGTTATTCTATTTAACTGTGTTACTGTGTGTTTATATACTGTGTAAGTGTAAAGAAGGAATAATGACTTTTTTTGGTGGAGAGTAGGTGAGGGAGGGGGACCATAGATGAGTAGGCATACATGCATAGTACTCTGATGGAGAGTGATTGGAGGAAGGAGGTGATAGGCAAGAAGTGAAATGAAATTTATTTTATATAGTACCTGGTTTCCAAATTTATCTGGTCATTGAGCAACTGTTTATTTTGTATTAATGTCTTGCATTCATGGAAATAAACAAGGAACTGTGGTGTACGAAATTGTGACACATTAAACATAAAAAAATGCATAGTTCTGCAAAGCAAAGTAAAATTAGACCACAGTTGTCAGCATCTAATGGAGAAAGAAACCAAAAACATGCCAGTAGATGGTATTTCCTGATGTAGTACTTAATTGTCTTTCTTGACACCAGGGTAGCACCTTTTGATATGAGTAAAAATTGCTTTTGTCAATAGTTGCACTTTTATTTTGTTACTGGGTGCAAGTTTTGATACAAAGTCCCATTAAGACCATCATTTAATCAAAAAAATTGTTGTAGAAAGTTAAAATAATTCATTAAGAAACATTTACAGTATATATTTTTGCTTTGCAATAGCAGATGTACGGTATAAAATGAGGGTTGAAACATACTCAGCCCCTTACCTCTGGCATGCAGCAGTCAAACTCGCATGCCCAAATAGGTGTGTCTTGTACTAGAACTACAGGCCAGTGTTATGCTTTAAGTTGTTGCATATTTGCAGCGAGATGTAACAAGAGTGCCCCCCCCCCCCCCCCCCCCCACCTGTGCGTACAGAGTTTTTTCCTTTTTGCAAACAGTTCTAATGTAAAGAGATATCCAAAAAATAAAACTAGCAAAAAGATGAAATGCACAAAGATAAATAAAATCAAACAAGGAATAAAGCAGTTCCTACTGTAATAAAACATTAAAAACAGAATAATACATTTTGGTCACTATGCTTCCACTGTCGTGGAACATCCAGAATAACATCTTTCATTTCTTCCTGACAAGCTCATGAAAGGTGTTATTTATATAGTTAGTACGTGGAGAATTTCCCATGGTAAGTGTGCTGGATTGACAGGATTGATATACAGATTTGGAGCAAAATGGGCAAGTACAGGACGCTACCAATGTGGGGCAGTGAGTTAGCATCTCCAGCTGCTGTGAAGGGGTCACCTGCTTTGCTGCAGTAGCTAGGTAGTGTCTTGGAAATCAAGGGGCAGGTGGGCAAGCAAGAATGTCAATGCCCAATAAACAGTTGAGGAGATCTAATGTGAAATGTCATTGTGTTCCAAGATTTTATTGGAAGATGTTGCTCTGATTTGTGAATTAATAAGACATGTTTACCCCATGTTGTAATTGTTGTGTGAGCAAAAAAAAAATACAGAAGATACAGGATAGAATAATGACAATGTTACGAAAAAGGTAGATTGCTATTCAGCATATAGTGAAGATGTTGAGTCACAGACAGACACAGTAAAAAGACTGCTAAACAAATAAGCTTCTGGCTATAAGACCTTCTTTTTGAGTAGACAACACACACACACACACACACACACACACACACACACGACAGGGTATACACTCGCACACACACACACATTTTCCCCCTAAGGTAAGTCTTTCCGCTCCCAGGATTGGAATGACTCCTTACCCTCTCCCTTAAAACCCACATCCTTTCGTCTTTCCCTCTCCTTCCCTCTTTCCTGATGAGGCAACAGTTTGTTGCGAAAGCTTGAATTTTGTGTGTATGTTTGTGTTTGTTTGTGTGTCTTTCGACCTGCCAGCGCTTTCGTTTGGTAAGTCACATCATCTTTGTTTTTTGATAAGTCTATTATGATATACATGTCATTATGTAGTATAATCATTCTAGTATTACATTCCTAAATATTATATGTATGGATGGAAAGTGAGTTTTACTTTTGTAGAAAATTTATATATTTGTGTAATGGGTTTATACAACAACGAAAACACTCAATTTTTGACAAAATAATTTAATTGGATAGATACAAAATCTACTCACCAGATGGCACCAGAACACACACATAAAAGAAGGTTGTAATTAGGCAAGCTTTTGGAGCCAGTGGCTTCTTTTTCAGGCAGAAGGGTTGAAGGGGAGGGAAGAGGGGTGAAAGTAAAGGATTGGAGAAGTCTAGGAAAAGGGGTAGGTTTTGGGAAAGTCACCCAGAACTGCTGGTCAGGGATGAGAAGAAAAGACTGTGGTTGGGGACTGCATCAGACAAGATTTGAAAACCTGGGAGCTTAAAGGTGGAAGACATGGTAGGTAATATGCAAGACAGAGATTACTGCTTAAACATCATGCATGAGTTAATAAAAGTGAAAAACTAATTGGATTTTATGCAACAGAGGTGGGAGGGGAGGCGGTGAAAAATAGATGGGTAAGACAATGAAAGATGTAGAAAACTAAAACGGAGTGAAGAAAAGAGTAGTTACTGGGAAGAAATGCTGAGATGGAAGAAATTAATCTAAATTAAGGCCAGCTGGGTGGTGAGAACAAAGGACATGTCGTAGTGCTAGTTCCCACCTGCAGAGTTCTGAGAAACTGGTGTCTGGGGAGAAGAATCCAGATGGCATGTGTGGTGAAACAAGCACTAATTTTGTAGAGCATTCTCTGCAACAGAATATTATGCGTTGCCAGTATACACTCTCTGCCTATTCTGATTCATTCTAATTGATAATTTGGTGGTAGTCATCCCAATGTAAAAGGCCAAACAGTGTTTACGTAACAGCAGAGTGTTTACATAACAGTTAGTATATGACATGTCATTTCACAGGTGACTCTCCCTTTGATAGTATATGTTTTGCCAGTTACAGGGCTGCTAGAGGGTGGGGGGGTGCATAGGGCAAGTGTTGCAGCAGGGATGGTCACAGGGGTAGGAGCAATAGCGTAGGGAATTGGGTGCAGAAGGAGCATAGGGCCTCACAAGAATATTGCGGAGATTGGGAGGGTGACAAAAAGCTATTCTAGGAGTGGTGGGCAAGATTTCAGACAAATGGATCTCATTTCAGGTCATGATTTTAGGAAGTCATGGCCGTGTCAAAGTAGCTGATTAATACAGTCCATACCAGAATAATACTGAGTCACCAGTGGTGTGCTCTGAAGTCGTTTTTTGGAGGAATGAGCAGTACCAGGATTGGATGTGATGGCCCAGGAAATCTACTTTTGAACTAGGCTGGTGAGGTAGTTACATCAGCGAGGGCTGAGGTGAGAATGGTGGTGTATTATTGTAAAGAGTCTGCATCCAACAGAATACATTTGCCTTGAATGCCAAGACTGTATGTGAGGGAACATTTGACATGGAGAGGATGGCAATTGTCAAAATGTAAATACTGTTATTTATTGGTAGGCTTAATGTGGATGGAAGTGTGTAGCTGACATTTCCTCAGTCAGTGGCCACCTGATTCTGAACCTATGACATTCTTCTTACTCACCTTAATCAATTTTATACCTACCAACAACTATGACACTTTTAAGGGGCAGACTTACAAACAGATCAGGGGTATGACCTTGGGCATCAGGATGGTTCCTTCCTAATTGTCATGGGTTAGAGGGGGCTTTCCTGGGATCCATTAGTCTTCAGCCCCTAGTTTGGTTTAGATGCATTGATGACATCTTTTCCATATGGACTCATGGTGAGACTGACCTCTTAAATTTCCTGGAATCTCTGAATTCCATTCTCCCAATAAAATTTCCCATGGTTCCATCCTGAATTCTGCCAATTCCTTCTTATGTAAGCCTCTTGTCAGTCTTTGTTGTCATCTGTCTTGTTCAAATTATCATGTTTTCTGCCTTATATCCTAATCTGTTCATTTATTTATCTGTATCACCAAGATTATTCAACACTTTTCCCTTACATCTTTTCTACTACTGATTTCCATGCATGTAGACAGTTCCATTTTTATTTGCGTACAACAATTCCATTGTTATTTACAAATTTTCATATAGCAATTTATGGTTCATTACACTGCATGACCTTCTCCCGATCATCTTTCACTGATTTATTTGCAAATTTGACAGCTATTTTCTTTCCCACCATCCACTTATCTCACTTATCTCATTTATATGTAATTCTTTCACATTTTTGTGCATTTGTTTTTTTTTAACTTCTCTGATTGACTTTAACTGCCATCTCTTACATCACTTTAATTGCCAAGGTAAGTAGTTTTCATTTTCTCATATGACTTTCACTACCTGTTTACCCTGTTTTCATAAATTTTGTCTGCTTTCATGAGTTTCGCAATCAGTTTTTTTTTTTCCTTTTTTCTTTTCCAATCATTTTTTTCATATCATATAGATCACCCAATCATTATTAACCATTGCCTGTTCTCATGATTTTTGTACGAATTTTTCTGATTTTTCCAAATTTTTTCCTTGGTTCTCTTCCATTTTTATAACTTTTCCACCCTCTGCTTATTTATTTATTTCTCATCTCCCATGATTTCTAACTCTCCAAACTGTCCTCTCTTGCCATGATGACCCTCATCTCATATTACACCTGTTCTTATGGAAAACATGCGTTTGCACTGTCGAAACTGAAGTCCCACATTCTGTTTCTTGAAACCTGCTTGTCCATTGGAGTTAGTCCAGAAGGTCTAATATTGAAAGTTCCTATTTCTGTATGTAATCCTACCCTACACTAGACTCTTTTACAATTTCAGATACAGCAATCTCTTGTTCTTACTCAGATAGTCTGTAACCTATATGACTCATCAGCCAATTTCTACTCCACCAGACTTCTCTCCTACAAAATCCTGAAGCTATCTGCCCCTCATGTTTCCTTGGATGGTATCATCCACTAAGCCAACTTCAAACTGCAACAACATGCCAGACTTCACCTCAAAAAGCTTCTCCTAAACTACCTGAACAGTGGTGTTTCCCTTCCTGTCCCTCTGCAGCTCCCTAAACAGCCACTCCACCAACCACCACTCCTCTCCTATGAACCAAGCTTGGCCAACCATCTTAACATCCCACAGCCTTCACCACTGCCTCTCAGACCAAGAATAACCCATAATATCAAGAACCAGTCACAACAGTACAGTGTTCTTAACCTCTCATCTAAAGCACTCTCACCTCATGAATTATCTGTATTGTCTAAGGGTCTCACTTTCAGCTCTAAACCTCCATTTGATCATGCTGCTTTAGTGGAGGACCTACTCTCCTGCACATGTAATATTAATTGGAAACATCACTTTGCATCCGAGTCCCAAAACCTTTCTAACAGCAAACCTGACATTGAACCCTGCCTTGAACAGGTCAGACCACAATCCCAACTTGACCCATCACCACTACTTAAAAATCATCCCTTCCAAGACTTCCAAGAATTCCTCAGATCCCGTGTTGCTTCATAACCCTTCCTCAGGTACCTACAAGATGACCCTAACCTGTCTACTGCAGAACTCCAGGCTCTACATTCTCTAAAAGCTGATGACTCCATCATTATCCTCCAAGCAGACAAAGGATCTACCACTGTAGCACTTGACCAAAAGGAGTATGATAATGAAGGTCTACACCAGCTGTCTGACACCTCTACATACAGTGTCTGCCATCAAGATCCCATTCCTGTGATTGAAATTGACCTGCAGTCCTTCCTTAAAATGTCAGGCCCCTCACAAGGACTAACATTTCAATCTATTGAACTTCTCACCCCTCCCAAACCATGCACCTCCACCTTTTACCCTCTGCCTAAGATCCACAAACCCAAGCATCCTGGCCGTCCTATAGTTCCTGGCTTCAAAGCACCCACTGAACATGTATCTGCCTTAGTTGATCAACACCTGCAACCCATAATACAAAGACTTCCCTCCTATATCAAAGATACCAACGTCTGAAATCTGTGCCCATCCCACTTCCACCACACACCTTGCTTGTCACCATTAATACCACCTCCTTCTATACCAACATCCCCCACGTATGTGGTCTGTCTGCCGTTGAACAATTCCTCAGTCAGTGCCCACCTGATTCCAAACCTATGACATTCTTCCTACTCACCTTAATCAATTTTATACTTACCAACAACTGCTTCACCTTTGAGAGACAGACTTACAAACAAATCAGGGGTATGGCTATGGGAACCAGGATGGCTCCTTCCTATGCCAACCTTTTCATTGGTTGCTCAGAGGGGGCTTTTCTGTAATACATAAATCTTCAGCCTCTGCTTTGGTTTAGATACGTTGAAAACATTTGTACCATGTTGACTCATGATGAGACTGACATGTTAAAATTCCTGGAATCTCTGAATACCTTCACCCAGTTAAATTTCACATGGTCTTATTCTGAATCCCATGCCGCTTTCCTTGGTGTTGATCTTGTCCTCACTGAAGGCCAACTACACACTTCTGTCCATGTTAAACGTACCAACAAACAACAGTACTTAAATTTTGACAGTGGCCATGCTTTTCATGTCAAACATTCCCTCCCATGCTGCCTTGGCATTCAAGACAAATGTATTTTTTTAAGATGCAGACTCTTTACAGCAATACACCACCATTCTCATCTCACCCTTCACTGCACGTAATTACCTCACCAGCTTAGTTCAAAAGCAGATTTCCCTGGCCATCATATCCAATCTTGGTGGTGCTGGTCCCTCCAAGTTTTTTTTAAATTTTTTTGTAACCGATAATAATACATAAATATTCATCTTATTGACACAGAGATATTGATGAAATGATTAAGGCAGATTTTGACAACGTGCTGTTGATAAAATGATTGCTGACTGTAGACTAACTTCTACTGACGCGGATGTAACACAGATTACAATCGTGTTCTCGAAGTGAGTAACTCCTACAGGGTCAAAGAACTTTAGCAAAGATATTTACAGTGGTGTTGACTGTTGTATAGATGCTAACTATAAGACTTTGACACAAAGATGTTGATTGAATGATCGGTAGGTGCAGGCTGATGGACCTACTGTCCCATGGTTATATATGTAGATGACAGTATGAATGTCTAGTGAAATCAATAAATACATTTTAGTTCATAATAATATAAACCCCCCCCCCCCCCCCCCCCCCCCCATGAACCATGGACCTTGCCATTGGTGGGGAGGCTTGCGTGCCTCAGCGATACAGATAGCCGTACCATAGGTGCAACCACAACAGAGGGGTATCTGTTGAGAGGCCAGACAAACGTGTGGTTCCTGAAGAGGGGCAGCAGCCTTTTCAGTAGTTGCAAGGGCAACAGTCTGGATGATTGACTGATCTGGCCTTGTAACAATAACCAAAACGGCCTTGCTGTGCTGGTACTGCGAACGGCTGAAAGCAAGGGAAAACTACAGCCATAATTTTTCACGAGGGCATGCAGCTTTACTGTATGATTAAATGATGATGGCGTCCTCTTGGGTAAAATATTCCGGAGGTAAAATGGTCCCTCATTTGGATCTCCGGGCGGGGACTACTCTAGAGGACGTTGTTATCAGGAGAAAGAAAACTGGCGTTCTACGGATCGGAGCGTGGAATGTCAGATCCCTTAATCAGACAGGTAGGTTAGAAAATTTAAAAAGGGAAATGGATAGGTTGAAGTTAGATATAGTGGGAATTAGTGAAGTTCGGTGGCAGGAGGAACAAGACTTCTGGTCAGGTGACTACAGGTTTATAAACACGAAATCAAATAGGGGTAATGCAGGAGTAGGTTTAATAATGAATAGGAAAATAGGAGTGCGGGTAAGCTACTACAAACAGCATAGTGAACGCATTATTGTGGCCAAGATAGATACGAAGCCCACACCTACTACAGTAGTACAAGTTTATATGCCAACTAGCTCTGCAGATGATGAAGAAATTGAAGAAATGTATGATGAAATAAAAGAAATTATTCAGATAGTGAAGGGAGACGAAAATTTAATAGTCATGGGTGACTGGAATTCGAGTGTAGGAAAAGGGAGAGAAGGAACATAGTCAGTGAATATGGATTGGGGCTAAGAAAAGAGGAAGCCGCAAGAACCCTGGAGATACTAAAAGGTATCAGATAGATTATATAATGGTAAGACAGAGATTTAGGAACCAGGTTTTAAATTGTAAGACATTTCCAGGGGCAGATGTGGACTCTGACCACAATCTATTGGTTATGACCTGTAGATTAAAACTGAAGAAACTGCAAAAAGGTGATGGGACCTGGATAAACTGAAAGAACCAGAAGTTGTACAGAGTTTCAGGGAGAGCATAAGGGAACAATTGACAGGAATGGGGGAAAGAAATACAGTAGAAGAAGAATGGGTAGCTTTGAGGGATGAAGTAGTGAAGGCAGCAGAGGATCAAGTAGGTAAAAAGATGAGGGCCAGTAGAAATCCTTGGGTAACAGAAGAAATATTGAATTTAATTGATGAAAGGAGAAAATATAAAAATGCAGTAAATGAAGCAGGCAAAAAGGAATACAAATGTCTCAAAAATGAGATCGACAGGAAGTGCAAAATGGCTAAGCAGGGATGGCTAGAGGATAAATGTAAGGATGTAGAGGCTTATCTCACTAGGAGTAAGATAGATACTGCCTACATAAAAATTAAAGAGACCTTTGGAGAAAAGAGAACCACTTATATGAATATCAAGAGCTCAGCTGGAAACCCAGTTCTAAGCAAAGAAGGGAAAGCAGAAAGGTGGAAGGAGTATATAGAGGGTCTATACAAGGGCGATGTACTTGAGGACAATACTATGAAAATGGACGAAGATGTAGGTGAAGATGAAATGGGAGATATGATACTGCGTGAAGAGTTTGACAGAGCACTGAAATACCTTAGTCGAAACAAGGCCCCCGGAGTAGACAACATTCCATTGGAACTACTGACGGCCTTGGGAGAGCCAGTCCTGACAAAACTCTACCATCTGGTGAGCAAGATGTATGAAACAGGCGAAATACCCTCAGACTTCAAGAAGAATATAATAATTCCAATCCCAAAGAAAGCAGGTGTTGACAGATGTGAAAATTACCGAACTATCAGTTTAATAAGTCACAGCTGCAAAATACTAACATGAATTCTTTATAGACGAATGGAAAAACTAGTAGAAGCCAACCTCGGGGAAGATCAGTTTGGATTCCGTAGAAACACTGGAACACGTGAGGCAATACTGACCTTACGACTTACCTTAGAAGAAAGATTAAGGAAAGGCAAACCTACGTTTCTAGTATTTGTAGACTTAGAGAAAGCTTTTGACAATGTTGACTGGAATACTCTCTTTCAAATTCTAAAGGTGGCAGGGGTAAAATACAGGGAGCGAAAGGCTATTTACAATTTGTACAGAAACCAGATGGCAGTTATAAGAGTTGAGGGACATGAAAGGGAAGCAGTGGTTGGGAAGGGAGTAAGACGGGGTTGTAGCCTCTCCCTGATGTTGTTCAATCTGTATATTGAGCAAGCAGTAAAGGAAACAAAAGAAAAATTCGGAGTAGGTATTAAAATCATTGGAGAAGAAATAAAAACTTTGAGGATCGCCGATGACATTGTAATTCTGTCAGAGGCAGCAAAGGACTTGGAAGAGCAGTTGAATGGAATGGACAGTGTCTTGAAAGGAGGATATAAGATGAACATCAACAAAAGCAAAATGAGGATAATGGAATGTAGTCGAATTAAGTCGGGTGATGTTGAGGGAATTAGATTAGGAAATGAGGCACTTAAAGTAGTAAAGTAGTTTTGCTATTTGGGGAGCAAAATAACTGATGATGGTCGAAGTAGAGAGGATATAAAATGTAGACTGGCAATGACAAGGAAAGCGTTTCTGAAGAAGAGAAATTTGTTAACATCGAGTATAGATTTAAGTGTCAGGAAGTCATTTCTGAAAGTATTTGTATGGAGTGTAGCCATGTATGGAAGTGAAACATGGACGATAAATAGTTTGGACAAGAAGAGAATAGAAGCTTTCGAAATGTGGTGCTACAGAAGAATGCTGAAGGTTAGATGGGTAGATCACATAACTAATGAGGAAGTATTGAATAGGATTGGGGAGAAGAGAAGTTTGTGGCACAACTTGACCAGAAGATGGGATCGGTTGGTAGGACATGTTCTGAGGCATCAAGGGATCACCAATTTAGTATTGGAGGGCAGTGTGGAGGGTAAAAATCGTAGAGGGAGACCAAGAGATGAATACACTAAGCAGATTCAGAAGGATGTAGATTGCAGTAGGTACTGGGAGATGAAGAAGCTTACACAGGATAGAGTAGCATGGAGAGCTGCATCAAACCAGTCTCAGGACTGAAGACCACAACAACAACAATAATATAAAGCTCAGATTTAGTATTGATGTCATTCTAGTGAATCAAATAATGATTTGGTCCACCATATAGGAAGTAATTATAAAATTGACAAAGTTAATTTAACTGTTTGTTAACACTATGTACACATTTGCTGGGATTCTTAAATAATTTTTTAAATATAAAGTTTTTGGGAAAAATAAAATGTTAACTAAAAAGAGCAACTGAAGGGCTTTTGAATCAGGTACATTATTTTATATACAATTATATAGTTGCTCATTGGAAATCTCAACTCCACATGTTCTGTAGAGACTGAAATTGCTAATGACCCCTTTAAATAATATGTCTGTAGAAAAACTAATTATTACATTGCTAGAAATCTCATGGTTACTCCATAGACAAAACTATGAACGTTGGACCAATTAATAAAATGTTCATTTGAAATAACAGTAAAAACAAAATTAAGGAGTAAAATTGTAGCAAGTGGAGCCACCCTCATCCTGTTACCTTTCAATGTACAGTATATACATATATTTTCATTTAAGATGTACCTATCCCAGCACAGCAGATTGGGAAAATAATTCTTTAAAAGCAACTGAGTGATAAATCACGGTGTAGCTAGGCAAAAGGTAATGTGTATGAGCAACTACAGAAATCTGTAGTGTTGATATTTTGATTGTTTGGTTATTAATATTCCAGTTAATTCTAGTTTGAGGTTCTTCCATGAAGAAAACACAATGATCTGTCAGGCAAACACAGTTATTAGTCATGAGCTGTAGGTCTTTCACCTCATTGATCATTTACCAGACAAGATGGTCAATATTGCTAATCTCAAGGGAGAGAGTGACAAAGATATGCATGCGAACAGTGTAGTGAGAAGCAGGTATTATGTAGTCATCAACTGAATAAGGTGCACTTTATGTCTTTATTCATCACTTCTGAACATTAAGCCTCTCGGGACTCCACAAGACACAAAACACTCTTGTGCACAATATGAACTAGGAATACAAGAGGATCTGTCATTGCTGCTACATGCATATATAGGCACAGGCCACCAGTAGATCACATGGTGGAGACCATGCCATGTTCACAATTCCTATTGGCAGTGTCTAATGACTGGCCCGCACTAATACAATTGGCAGGTGATTTGAGTATACATGCATGGCAACCCACACTCAGTACACTCATGCTCATGTTTACTAGTAGCAGGATACAGCACATATCTCTCTCTCATGTGAAGTGGTGCCCAGTCAATGGAGGAGGGCGCCTGCAGCGCAAAGAGAGAGACATTCATTGGATACAGAGCAGTGGCAGCTGTTGCCAACAGAGGTGATAGGATGATGTGCCGGGCAGGCACCTAAGCATAAGGCTGGAATGTGTAGGCACACCCAAGAGCAGTGGTCCCATATGGTGCCCGACAAGAGCACGGGATAGGAGAGTGCTATCACCATCTCTGCATCATTATCAGTGGGCAGGTCCCTGGATGGAGGACACAATGCTGGACCCACCAGAGATGATGGCTGAGGCAATGATGACAAGGGGACCAGTGGAGGCAGCCCGACCGGAACAACAGGGTGCAGCAACAGACCTGAGGCCAGGGATGGACTGACACCGAATGCTGTGAAGTAGGCAGCTAGTGGGGCAGGGGCACCTCAATGGCAGGTGACAACAGGATCGAGGCAACAAGCAGTGGAGCAGACTGCAGCAATGGGGGCTGCACTTGCAAACTGGTAGCTTCTGGTGGCTAGCAGCGCCACAATCGATCAAAGTGGTGCACCACCAGCCCGTCAACCATACTGATATCACAAAGATGGCATCCCTGGTGGCAGACAACAGTGGCCAGTATCCACTTGGGATACCCACAGGTGTGATACTGGTGCTTAGCGGCTGGATGAATCTGATTGCAGCAGGTGCAGTGCAGGCCACAGAAGGTGGAGTAGCATGTGTGGCTGCCAGTTGTGAAGTATCTCAGCCGCGCTCCACTCCCCCATCAAACTATTTCATTTAGGACTTGAACATACAATCGAATTGTTCCACCTTGCCATTTGATTGAGGGTGGAATAACAGAGCCATAACATGACAAATGCTGTGACAGGAACAAAACAATTGAAATGTGGAAACTAACTGGGGCCCATTATCAGAAACTAAGGTACAAGGCAGCCCCTCAATAGAAAAAAAAAAAAAGCCAATAGAAATTCAAGAAAGAGCCCACAAAGTTGACATGAATGTGTTCCCATGGCTGCCATGGAGTGGGCCAGGGTTACAGAGATGCCTTGGGAGCTGCCTGCTGTCAGACACACTGCTCACAAGGCCCAACAATATTGAAAATTTTGCCATCAATCCCTGGCCAAAAATCATGTCTACTAAACTCCATAATGGCCCTGGTAGAGAAGGCATAGAACCTCATGCTGTAAAGTGGTGGGAATGACTACTCCGTGACAGAGGTCTTCTGTGGACAACAGCAAAACACCATCAGAAACAGAGAGACGACACCATAAGAAAAAGTAATTGTGCAACCATAAGGAAAAGTAAATGTGCAGAGGGTCCGGAGCATGACCCAGCAGTTTATCTGGCCAGTCCTGTTGAACAAACCAAACCACCTGACAAAGAATCCAGCAGCACTGCCAGTTGCTATGTGCAACCTCATAATTGGGAAACTCTTGATTGGGGCCAGTGTTTCAGTATCAAGATAGAAGCGAAGCAGTTTTTCTTGACCAAAGTCAGGATCTTGACCCACAGGAAGGTGGGACAAGGCGTCCACATTGGCTTGTTTAGATGTAGGTCGAAAATGGATTCCATAATTGTAGCAAGACAAGAACAGCATCCAGTGTTGTTGGTGGTGTGCTGCCTTGTCAGGTAAGGAAGTGTCAGGGTTAGACAGGAAAATCAAGGGTTTATGGTCCGTTATAAGGTGAGCCATACAAGAAAAACATGAAATTTTGTGAGAGTATTGATGATGGCAAGAGCCTCTTTTTCCACCTGAGAGTAATGCTGTGGGCTGAAGTGAGAGATTTAGAGGCAAAAGCAAAAGGTCGTTCAGAGCCATCAGCATATCAGTGCACTATGATCCTGCTGAGGCCATACTGTGTGGCATCAGTCACCAAAATTATGTGCTTGTAAGGACAGAATGTAGCTAAACAAGGGGCTGAGAGTAGTTTGGATTTCAACATTTGAAAAGCTTTTTTGCCATCTGGGTTTCAGTACAAAGGTACATTCTTGTGTAACAAGGCATGCAATGGGTGGGCCAATGTGGCTGCTTCTGACAGAAATTTATGGTAGTAGGTTGTCTTTCCTAGGACAATCTGAAGCTCCTTCATAGATGAGGAGCTAGGCATAGACGTAACAGCAGAGATGTGGTCTGACAGAGGGCGAACCCCATTCCACGAGACCTCGAACACCAAAGAAACAATAGATGGTTGTACCGTAAGCCTGCAGACTATATAACAGAAAACAAAGTGCGAAATTTTTTTTAAACAATATCATCTAGATAGTTAATGCAACCCAGGACAGTCATAGTCAGTAGTGCTAAAAATCATTGGAAAATGTCAGGGACACTAGCCACACCAAAAGGAAGGTGCAAATATTGATAGAGACCAAAAAGAGCATTCAAAACCACAATTTGCCAAAACTCTTTATCCACAGGAACCTGCAGATATGCTTCAGAAAATTTAATTTTATAAAGGCACTGGCCATCCAATAGTTCTTCCTCAGGTGGGAGAGGATACATATCCACAATCAACAGTGCATTGACAGTAGTACTGATGTCGCCACAGAGGCAAGGTTCCTCCTATGGCTTCTGAATTACAACCAACGGAGATGACCATTCACTGGTCATAACAGGTTGCACCACCCCTAGAGATTGAAGTCTGTCCAATCCTGCTTTCACTTGTTCTCTCAGAGCGACAGGAATAGGACATGCACAACAAAAATGAGGCTGAGCCATGGATTTCAAAGAAATATGAACAGAAAAATTTGTAGCACACCCTGTACCTTATAAAAACAAGTCTGAAAACTCCTCATACACTGTTTCCAGTTGTGAATACAGTACCTGATGGGACACAAGGTGAACTGCATTGGTAATAGAAAATCCAAAGGCATGAAATGTGCCATCCCAAACAAGTTGTCAACACCATCTTCAGCAACCAACAAAAGTGTAGTGGAACAAACCACTGACTTGTAAGAGGCAGATGCCATAAAATGTCTGGACAGCACAATGTTCTGTTGATTATAACTAACCAGCTTCCTCATGACCGATGTCAGCTGCAGTGAGCCTAAACTCACATAGGTCTGAGAATTAAATAACATCACTGCAGCACCTGTGTCAACTTGTAGCTGGATCACTTGGCAAAAAACACTTAACTCAGTAAACAGCTTGGGAGAAGTCACAAGCATTGGAATCACACTGTTTACATCCATGTCCATATCCTGAGCAGCCTTCAGCAAACAACACACGGATGCAATGTGGCGTTTTGTGTGGCAAGCATTGCAAGCAGTCCAGCACTTAGGGCCTTTTGTGCTGGACAAGATAGACATGGAGAATGCTGATGCTGGTGCTGTGGTGTTTGCTGCTGCTGCTTGGCACAGACTTGGTCAGCTCAACACTGGGCTCGCATGTTTACCATTTCTGCTCCCTTGTGCATGCTGTCTGTTGTCCTAGTGGGCACATTGGTGACACTAATGCCACATCAGTTTGGTCACGTGCTGCCTGAGAAACTTCAGAAGACTGGAGGAGGAGTTCACAGTATAGAGCTTCTGGAACACTTCCTTGTCTGGAGCTAAACAGATAATTGTGTCACACACGATGGGCATCATGGTGTCATTATGGGCATCAGTAACGAACTGACACTTACAGCTAAGGCTGTGAAGTTTGGCTGCCCAGTGCCAGTATGTCTGGTTTTGTTTATTAAGGCATCAGTAGAATTCATCTCGTGCTGCTATGACATGCATTTGCTTATAGTAGTAGTTGGACAATAAACTGCTCATGTGATCAAAAGTAAGAGCTGCTGGTTCTTGTCAAGTGGCAAGCTGACACAGTAAGTGATACGCCTTAGGTGGAATCCACGAGAAGAATAAGGTTTTGCACAAATTTGAGTCTGTTACACCAAAAGCCAAAAAAATGTTCGAGTTCTTTTTCATAAGCTTGCCAATCCTTGGCTCAATCATTATATGGAGGGCCAGTGGAATGGTACCCTGTCTGTTGATGGAAGCCAACAAAGTGGTCACAGCTGAAGGAAGCTGTTCAATCAGGACCAGTAGCATGGCATCCATAATGAATAAATGTGATGAAACTACTCTTAAATATTGCACATGTGGAACCTGTTCCAAACTTGTTGGCAATCATGTAGTAACAAAGCAGTACACAAACCGATCCAAGTCACACAAACATGGATTCATTCATAACCTCTTAACATTAAGATTCTCGGAACTCCAGAAGACAGAAACGTATGTGTGCATGATACAAACTAGAAATAAAGCAGAAGGTTCAGTCAGTGCTGCTCCATGCTTATATAGGTGTGAGTTGCCAGGTGACAGTGTGGCGGGGACCATCCCATGTGCACGCTTCTTACTGGTGGCCTCTAGTGGTTGGCCCGCGCACATACAGTTGACAGGTGATTGAGCACACACATGCAGTGACCCACAGTCAATGCACTCACACTCTTACTTGCATGCATTAGTAGCAGGATACATAAAGGAATATTTATATTTGGAGGAAGATTTAAGAAATCGTGGGCATGAAATATGTGCTATGACAATAGGACTGTATTTATTTGAGAGCATAGCGTTCGGAAGGAGATAGGTTCTGGCTGCAAGAACTTGAAAAAGCTGTTCAGGACTAGAGTGCCAATGTTCGGGCCTATGGTTAAAACATAACAAAATCTTTCAATATACAGTTTGTAATAATGCATATATAACAATTGTTCAAAATCATAATTACATGTTTTTAATAAATTCCTGGCTTGTTTTTTATTAGTCTCCACAAGGTCTGAAGCGTAACATTCAAAGAACATTGGCAACATGGGGTCCGGAATTCTTTTCTGGGCCTTCTGGGAACCATGCAGCAAACAATCGAACTTTACGTACAGGAGCCCTATTTGTGTTGGCATGGTTTCATGCAATAATTCAGGAAAGACGCAGTTTCATTCCTCAGGGATGGACTTCCTATTATGAATTTGGTGATGCTGACCTACGTGTTGCCACTGACATGATAGATCGTCTCTGTCAGGCAGGTGAGTTGACAATGCATAGTGTAATGTATATTTTTGAAACAGATGTTATTTAATTTCCTAATCAATTCACAAAACAATTTACATTTTGTGAATGTCACCATTCACACCGTTGACATATTAACAGTGTAAAATTAATTTCTTACACTATAATTGGCAATGAATTTTCTTTTAATCTGTAATTACATTTGTTTTTCTAGCATTGTAAATTATTATCCAGCATATATTATGATACATGCCTTCTTAAATTAAGAAACGTTTTTTCATTCAGGTTACTCCATTACCATACAGAACTTATATTTTGTAGGTAATGTTTTTAGTTTTGCTTTGAAAGAGTAGATCGTATCTGTGTCTTCTGTATGTTGTGGTGATTTGTTATATAATTTGATGACATTGTACAGTAAACTTTTCTAAGTTTTAACTTTATTTTTTTCTTTGTGTATGAAAATTATAGCCATTCTAGTTTCATAATTATCTGCTAAACAGTTTTGGCATAGTAGTTTTTTTTTTTACTTACAAATGACATTCTGAAAAATGTATTCACAAGGAACAGTTAAGATTCCCAGCCTTTCAAAACATTTTAATGCGGAGAACTGTGCTGCCACTCTTGGTTATTGTATATATTGCTCTTTGCTGTGATCTGAATGTATTTTGTATATTTTTACTATTCACTTCCACAAAAATAATGTGAACATGATACTAAGAAATGTGTATAGCGATACACTTTGTGGCTTTGTTGTACGTCAATCAGGGAGTGGATTATTCATGCCTGTGCCCAAATACCTGTACATGTATTGGTTAAAGTGCACCAGGAATGGAGTATACAAGTAGCAACAACCCTGCAACAAGACACCATTGTTTTTGTCATGTAATTATCTGTCAGTTTGATATGTCACATGATAACCTTTCCATAGCGGAATTATGTGGTAAATCCAAGATGATAGCTTCCAGAATCAATGCCATGTTGGTAACGTAGCCTCACAGTCTTTCCCCTCTCCCAAATGATACTACCTGACTTTAAATTTCTGTTTATCTGCATGTTTTTGTATTAGAAGTGTGGCTCCAAACCTATGGATCATCTTGCAGATCCGTAGTGGGAAATTTGAAATAGTTATGAGATACATGGATTCCTTATTACGCTATCTGTAATACAGAAAAGTAGTATTTAATAACCTTTGGTGATTTTATTCTAGATATTTGAAGAATGCTGATGTGAAAAATGATCTCAAACCTTATTTAGCTCCTGTACTTTGATCTCAGTACTTGACTTTCTAACAGAGATGGATAAAGGCAGTAGAACTGTGACTGATAGTGATTTCTTTGATGAAGTTCAAAACAAGAAAATAACCCAGTAATAAATTCTCTCTCTGATCATAGTGCATAGTAAGTTGGGATAAACAAGTAGTATCTTACAATATCAATTCCCTTCGGTGGTAATCAGTTAGAATAATTAGTGACTCCTGGACAAACATCTTAACAGTAATTTACAAAAGATGACCTGGGATAAAAATTTATAGTGAACTAAATGCTGATATAAATAGTAGTCTATTCCACGAGAAATTCATATCGTCATTGGAAAGTACCTTTGCCCATAAACCAATCAGAAAAGACATTAAACAGCTATGTAAAAAGCTATGGCTCCCTAGAGGGATTAAAGTGTTTTATGGAAGGAAAAAGAAAATGTATTTTTGGATACTACAAAAATTAGTCAAAATTACTAAGAAAAGTTACTAAAAAGTTAAGAAACAAGCATATTATATCAGAAATCAGTGCTTCTGGCAACAGATTTATGTCTGTATGGAAAGTAGTGAAATGAGAGTTAGGACAACAGACTACAGAGCAGGATAACATCACTATTGATGTAAATTAAATGCCTGTAAATGATCAGTCAAAGGTAGCAGAAATGTTTAATAATAATTTCTTAAATATAGTAAGAAAAACATGTACAAGCTGTTCAGAAGAAAAGTGGAAACAATGTATAAAGCAACACTCATAAAATTCAATCATATGGATGTCTCACCTATGTCTCCATCTGAAACTAAGAAATTTTTATATGCTCCCAAAAATAAAAACTCATGTGGATTTGAAGATGTTTCCATGAGAGTACTAAAGAGTTGATCTCACTTAATAAGTACTATCTTTTTTTTTAACTGTATAATAGATCACTAACTCAGAAATTTTTTCAGTGTGATCACAATATGCCATTTTTAAATCCCTCTATAACAAAAATGTGATAAGAGATATGTCAATAACTACAGACCTTTTAACACAGTCATTCACCAAATTTTACAAACATTAAGTAATGGAATAGTAACAGTTGGTATTTTCTCTTACTGTGTGAATCATAATCTCATCCTAAATAAACTGAAGTTTTATGCAATTGATGGTACAGCCAGCCAATGGATAATTTCATATATAATGAAAAAAATGCAGAAGGATGTACTTCATAATTCAGTCAATGTAAGTAGGGGAGATTCTTCAGACTGAGAAGAAATCTCCTATATAATATTCCACATAATTACTACTGTCAGAATCAGTACTTTTTGCAGATGACCACCCAGAGAGAAACAGTAAATAATGTTCTTAAAAGTATGGGTTTTTGCAAAAGGCCTCATCTCATTTTCAGAAACAAACAGCAATATAATGAAAATGATAGATTGCTACTCACGATATAAACCACACATCAAGTCACAAACAGGCACAACAAAAAGACTGCTATACATTTTAGCTTTTGGCCAAAAGTCCTTCTTCCAAACTGTTACAGCAATTAAATATCTAGTCACATGCACTTTGTGAATACAGCAAGCAAAATGTTATAAAAGGAGGGCATCTAGTCTCTAAATAGTAAAAGCTGCCACCTGTCCTGATTTCCTTCTGGCTATCTAGTTTCTTATCTCCAATCAGTACCTGAATAAATTTTTCTCTAAAAGCTAGAGATTTGATGCTCCTTCCTGCTGATTGATTGTAAAACCAAAGGGCATTGTGCAGATAAATTTCTGTTACATATGTAGTGAGCTTTTTCGGGCATTTAATAGTTTTTCTCAGTGCTGAATGACATAACATTTGAACTGACTGATCAACACCTGCCATACTATTGTTGTAGTCTCTGACTATGTTTGATTTCGAGGCAACTTAGCCATTTTGATAGTGAATTTCCACAATTTTGGCACAGTGCATATTATAAATGGTCAAGACTTCCCTTTTGTCCTTCCATTTGCAAACAACAACATTATCACTTCTTTTCCACACCATCTGACCTTTCTCTAGTTTCATAGCAACTAACAGTTTTGGGTATTCCTTTTTGTTGTTACATAATGTTCCACACACATAGTTTTTGCAAGTAGACAACAGTTTTGTAAGTGATGCAGAATTATAAAAATTGCCTATATGAAGCACATATTTTCCGTTCAAGAAAACTTCCATCAGGTGTAAAACAGCTTCAGATGCATGACTCAACTTAGCCTTCTCCTGTGACTTGCCATAGTAGATTTTTATTTTTAGAACCACATCATTACATTCACAGAGTTCATAAAATTAACACCGTACTTGTATTTCTTATTCTTGATGCACTAACTGATAAAAAGATGGCCACGCTACAAAACTGTTTATTCCTCAATGCAGACATTCTTGTCTAGAACATAATTATTGTTCATGATACTATTGAAATGGTCCAAAGCTGGTCTAATTTTGTAGAGCTGGTCATTGGATTTTGATGAGTTGTCTGAGAAATATACATGTCTCAATAACAGCCAAAATCCGTTTCTACTTATGTCAGATCTCCAGAACGTGACATTGTAAAACGGACTTGTACTCCCAGTAATGTTCTATTAATGGAAAACAACAAGGCCCTATGTGCAAAAACAGTCCCAAAAATACTTTTGTTTCCACAATATCTGTATACCTCCACCTGGAGAGTCTGGTTGATCTTCTCCTCCCATGTTTTTCTGCTTTTTGGGTCACTTATAGAGTTGTTTGTTCACACGGGACGCAATACATGAAAGTCACAGATCAAGTAAACAGATCATAGTATGAAGGCTTTCACGACCGGATGACATATCTTCTGGTAAACCTTGCGGGATGTAAGGTCGTGATCCATGAAACTCTTCAGCTCCTAACGTTTCGTCCAGTGCTTCGCTGGACATCTTCAGAGGGGTGTTTCTCCTCCGGTGAGTCTTGCCGACTGACGGGTCGGACGTCTGAGAGCGGCTTATGTATCGTAGAAAGTGGGCGTGACCAGAGTTACACGTGATATGCAGAGATATCCTTTGTCAGAGATAAAACTTAACTATCGATTGTAATCTTGTCACAAGTGACAAGATTACACACAAGTCACAAGTGACAAGATTACGATCGATAGTTAAGTTTTATCTCTGACAAAGGATATCTCTGCATATCACGTGTAACTCTGGTCACGCCCACTTTCTACGATACATAAGCCGCTCTCAGACGTCCGACCCGTCAGTCGGCAAGACTCACCGGAGGAGAAACACCCCTCTGAAGATGTCCAGCGAAGCACTGGACGAAACGTTAGGAGCTGAAGAGTTTCATGGATCACGACCTTACATCCCGCAAGGTTTACCAGAAGACAAGTAAACAGAGTAAGACGTGTGTACACTTTAACAGTCAAATCATAACTGAGTCCGAGTCTAGTGGCCACTGGCTGGCTGGCCGCTTAGGTGGTGCTGTTGCTGCATGGCTGGCAGACAGCGACGCATGTAGAGGATGCATGTAACTGCGCAGCGGCACTTAGAAAGATCGGCGAGTCACAACAAATTTCACTACACGTATAGCTCAAGACAGTATCATGCTAATAGATAATGTATTTGTACAGAAAGAGGATGTAAAACTGACACATGCTTTCCCTGTGCTAAATGGATTGTCAGACCATGATGCACAACTGATTGACCTACAAAACCTAGCAGGGTGTACAGTTCGGAAACCATTAAGTAAAAGTGTGAGGTCGCTCAACCCGGTATCTATAGAGCACCTCAGAGAAAGCTTAAGAAATGTTAATTGGGGAGATGTATATAATGAGCCAAATGCTAATGATAAATGCATCATATCCCTTTTTGAACATTGTTTCCCAAAGAAAATTACTAAATGTAACACACACACACTTTTCAAAGAAACCTTGGATTACTACAGGTATTAAAGTGTCTTCAGAAAGAAAAAGAAAACTGTATGAGACAGCAAGAACTAGTAAAGATCCAAAAGTAGTTTTACACTATAAAAATTTTTGTAACACACTGAGAAAAGCTGTAAGGAAATCAAGAAATATGTGCATTACAGAATAAATTAACAACTCTGGCAATAAAACAAAATCAATATGGAATGTTGTTAGAAGGGAGACAGGAAAACTAACCACTGGGGTAAGCAGTATTACTATTAAAGAGAATGAGACCATCCTAACCAACAGTACACAAGTAGCAAATGTATTTAACAACCATTTCTTAAGTGTAGGAGAAAAAAATTGGTGAGAACAGTTCAAAAGAAAAAGCCAGGCAGTATATGGAAGAGTCTGTTGAAAAAATTTAGTCAGATTAAGTTTCACCTAACAACCTCTTGTGAAATTAGTAAAATTATTAAATCTTTGAAAAGTAAATGTTCTGTTGGAGTAGATGACGTCTCTAATAAGATATTAAAACAATGTGAAGCAATTACAACTGATGTTCTGAGTCACATATATAATGCATCACTAACTCAAGGTATTTTCCCAGACAGGTTAAAAAAAATGGTTCAAATGGCTCTGAGCACTATGCGTCTTAACTTCTGAGGTCATCAGTCGCCTAGAACTTAGAACTAATTAAACCTAACTAACCTAAGGACATCACACACATCCATGCCCGAGGCAGGATTCTTACCTGCGACCGTAGTGGTCGCTCGGTTCCAGACTGTAGCGCCTAGAACTGCACGCCACTCTGGCCGGCCCCAGACAGGTTAAAATACGCCATTGTCAGGCCTCTCTACAAAAAGGGGGACACCACAGATGTCAATAATTATCAGCCAGTATCCTTGCTTACAGCATTTTCAAAAATATTCGAGAAAGTAATGTACTCAAGGGTGGTTAGCCATCTCAACAGTAATGGGATACTTAGTAAATCACAGTTCGGATTTCAAAAATGCTGTTCCACTGAGACAGCAATATACAATTTCACTGTCACATAATAGAGTCTTTAAATAGTAAACTGTCACCAATAGGAATTTTCAGTGACTTATCTAACCCATTTGATTGTGTGAACTATGACATAATGTTACAGAAATTACAATTGTTTGGTATAAATGGAATAGCATATGAGTGGTTTGAAAAAGTTAGAGCCTTGCTAGGACTTAAATGTAAACTTTCTGAGTAATTCTGATAGGAAAAGTGAACTAGAAGTGTTATTAACATCGTATGACTTAGAATCAGTGATCAATTTCCCTACACGTATAGCTCAAGACAGTAGCATGCTAATAGATAATGTATTTGTACAGAAAGAGGATGTAAAGTAACTTTTTCAAATTTTATTTTACCTAGTGGCTTTGTCAGAACATTATCTTTTTGCTCTTTTGTGCTAATGTGCTTGAACACAACTTTCTTAGCATAAAGTTTCTCCCTCACAAATAAAATTTTAAGATCTATGCACTGAAGTTTATGATGGAATTGTTGGCTCTTGCAAAGGCTTATTACTGGCATATTATCTTAATAAAGTGCAACAGCTCTTTGACTACCAGAGAGACTATAATACAAGAAACTGTGGAACACCTAATGTAATTTCACCCCAGTTATATGAAATGGCAAACTTATTTAAATCACTTGACCCATATAAGGAAACTTTTTGCATCCTGTTCTGCAGGTATGACTTAAGTAAAACAAACACATGCTTTCCCTGTGGTAAATGGATTGTCAGACCACAATGCACAACTGATTGACCTACAAAACCTAGAAGGGTGTACAGTTCGGAAACCATTCAGTTAAAGTGTGAGGTCGCTCAAAATCAGTTAGGACCATGTATTCAGTTTCATAAAGTTGTGCTTTTCTGTCTTTCAAGAACTTGCTTGTAGCAGCAGATACTGAAATTTGTGAGAATCGTTGTGTCAGTAATTGTTTTAAATTCGTCAAGATAATATATACATTTTGTTCAGCAATTTTTCAAGTTTTTCCATATAATTCAGTACCATAACTTCACTAATGATTGTTGTATCTATCCAATATCGCATATGAATTAGTCAACAGCCATAAGATCAATTGTAGTGTAATGTGAATTATTTCCTCATTTTCGAAAATTCATATCTTTGTTCACAGTCAAATATCAGTGTTGAACTTAAAAAAAAAAAAAAAAAAAAAAAAAAAAAAAAAAAAAAAAAAAAAAAAAAACAGATTTTTATATTCAGTTCTACCAGAGATAACTAGCCCCAAACTTTACCAAAAATAAAGATTTTCAAATTTCAAAAAATTATAAAAAATTAAGGAAATGTTTGTCAGTTTTGGTGTTGTATATAAAGCTAGTAATTTATGATATCTAACTAGAGTAAAATAGTACACCTTGATAAATCACTCCTTGGTTGTTATTTTTGGTATAAAAAGTGGGTTTTTCTAAATTTTGAATACTAAACTTTGGAGATAATTTTGACTGGTTATTTTTGAATTTAGGGTATTTTAGGTAATAAACAATGTTGTAGAAGAGACTTTTCTAAAAACAATAATGTCCATTGCAATGTTGTAACTTAACGCAGTGCAGAGATATTCAAATTAACACTTGTCTCCAAATTAAAAAACCATCTTGCACTTACAAATAAAAATGGCCACCATTCAGTAACTCTGCAAAACAATTTTTTTTAAAAAAACTGTTTTGAACCTCTCTATTATAGGGTGATCACATATTTAAAAAACCAAAATATTTAAACATGTTCAAGCATCTAGCTTAATTTTTATTGGATTACTTCACTTGAATTGACCCATAAACAAAAGAAAGAAGCATCCCAATCTTGACATTTGAAACACAGCAGTGCTCTCTGCATAGTTTGGTTGGCACTGATAGCCATCCATGTTGAAATGCACTAACTGCAGGATTAAGTTCTTTTTAACACGGAATAACTAACCTGATGGATGTGGTAATGGCACAATTGCTGCCAGGACATGGTTCCTATCTACACCAAAACATGCATCTTTCTTTTTAGATCATAAAAACACAGTAAAACAAATTTGTCAAAAATGTGGACTTAGTGCCTTTCAACAGTGAGCAACTCAGGCATGGGTGCAATACTGTTTTCATCCCTAGCATATAACAGATTCAGTTTTAGGATTCCCTTAATGTAATGGAATACACATTTTTAAATATTCCATAAATCCAGACTTGTGGATGGTTGTTACCTGCTGAGAATGCTAATTGCTACACAAATATGTGGTCTGGAACCTAATATGATGTACATCAATGACAGTATTAATTTTCTACAGCTTTTCTCAATGTCTTCATGTCCAGATTTTTCTCTTTTTTAACACACTGCTGTCAAAATATTCCTCCGTAGGAGTTGAAATAGAATTTCATTCAAACATATCAAATGCTTGCAATGATTTTTTAAGATGGGTACTTTTTCAAATAGTAACAGTAACCTCCCTTAAATACTGAACAATATTCATTTCCAAATATTTCCTAAGCAGACATAAATCCTTAATTTTACAGTTATCACTCACTAGCAGCTTTACATTATCAGTTTCACTCTAGGAAGTTTAGCCTCTCAGCAGTTCAGCAATGTAGACAAGTATGGATGTTTTATGGCTATTTTCTGTCTTTATATACAAGCAATACTCAAACTCACTTCTTACAAATTCTAAGCCGGTTATTACTGTGTGGTTTTCCAATCTTGTGGTGAGTCTTTTAAACGATACTGGGCCTTTATAAGTTTACAAATTTTGCCATTCATTTTACTGCAACATCCAATAGGTAGTTTAACGTAAAAGTCTCAAACTATCTATCCGTAGAGAAAAGCACTACGAACATCCAGCTGATATATGAGACAGTTATTCTCATTAGACAAAAATGGAAAAAGTTTCCCTGAAGTTAGGCTGTATATCACTGAGTAAGACAGTCTTTGTTGGAACATTAAGCTACATGACGAGCTTTATAAGAACCGACATTACCTTTCTCATCTCTTTTTCACTTAAAAACCCATTTTCTGTGTCAGTAACATTACAACACTCTAGCTTAAATACTTAATCCCATGTATTATTTTCTTCCAGGGATTCCAGCTCTATTGCTATCGCATCTTTCCAGTTTTCAGCATCACTACAAGATATTGTTTCAGTGTACATGCTGGGACCATCATTAACTGCAGCCAACAGGCCCAACTCATAACCCTATTGGGTCTCAGATTGTCTGTCCTCTCATCCTCATCATCTACATTTTTCTCTGCATCCTCAAAAAGAACTTCTCTGTTTTCTCTGTATTCACTGATTTCTTGTTCGTCTCGAAGCGGACTTCTGTTTTCTTCCACAATCTCAGTATTCATTTTTTCTTTATACCTCTCTGATTCTGAAACATTATCTATGTTTTCTTTTTCACAACAAATAGTATCTGATTCCATTACAGGAACATCAGTTGATGCACCTCAGTTTTCTTTGTGGATAGTATAAATGTTCTGTGCCCCTTCACATCATTATCACAACCCATGAATAAACCTATCTTGTTTTTGGCATCTGGTTTCAACCCAATGTATTTTCAAGTCTTCTAAGGATAATTATCTACCATAAAAGGCTTCAAAAGCAGTTTTACTTCTGACAAGGCTTGGACCAGTTCGATTTAGTACATAAGCCGCTATGTTGACTGCTTCAGCCCAGAAATGTTTGGGAGTTTCTGAAATTATTGAACGAGCTACTCCAACCAAGGTGCACATTTCTCTTTCAGCTCTTCCATTTTTCTGTGGTGTGTACACTGTGTTTCTTTGATGGGTTATGCCATTCTCACTTAAATACGTACCTAAATTAGTATTGATAAACTCCAGTCCATTATCACTCCTTAGAGCCTTAATTTTCAGAAGTTTCTCTCTTGACTTTTGCAACAAAATGTTTGATCTCACCTTTCATTTCACTCTTCTGTTTCATAAAGAACACTTTGCTATAACCTGCATAGTCATTAAAAAAAAAAAAAAAAAAAAAAAAAAAGAACTTGCTCCTCCAGGCAAATGCATCTCCATAGATCTGCAGACATCTGCATGAACCAATTCAAGTGGGACATTAGTTCTTGACAAATTGATGGGGCAAAGGGAAAAAATGTTTGCCTGCCAAACACACTTCACAAGTGACAAAATTGTTAGTAAAGTGCGCTTCGTTACTGACAAGTACTCTGTGACATTCAGAATGCTCTGATAGCACAATTTTTTATGTTTTCAACAGGTTTAGGCAAATTTACCAGACCACTACCAATACTGACTGATGAAAAACCACAAGTGTCATTAGTGTCAAACATAGAGTGTGTTTCATCTACACACATCAGAGTAACCATTGGCAGTTCTGATTATATTACATTTAGAGAAAACTGCATATGATATATTTTATTGACACTTTTGGATAATGCATGCTCTTCATCTATACTGTTCAAGAATTCACATTGTTCCTTGTTTGACACTAAACACATGTCTATGTCCAACACAGTTCCTAGTGAAAAGAGATTGAATTTGAATCCAGACACAAAAGGCACTCCACTAAGTACTGTTTTAATAAATTTAACCCCTTCCATGCATACTGTTCCACAGTATGCATCTCATCATGTCACACACAGTAACTGTCATTGAGCTTTAGATATTGTCCAATTTCTTAAACGATTCTCACTTAATGCACATATGCTTGGTAGCATAATGAACCAATAATCTTCTAAATTGATACCTTGATTTGTTCACATAAAGCCATTTATGTCCTGAGCCTTTTTGTCTTCCTTGGACTTTAGCAACCTGCAATCTGATTTCAAATGACCTCTTTTCTTAAAATAATTGCAGCTTCTCATTTCTCGCTTTGATTTATTTTAGCAGTCCTTTGCAAAATGGTCGTCTTTACAAATGTAACAGGTAATTTTTTGCTGCCTGCTTACGTTGGCCAAAGCAGACTAATTGGATTGATTGTTTCTCTCTTCCTCAGTAAGCAATCTCAAAGTTAACTCATTAAATGTTTATTTCTCAAAGAGCTGGACTCCTATGCTGAACAGAAATTTTTGTGTCTCTCAGGAAATGACCTCAACATCTTGGTTTTTATTTTCTCTGAAATTGGTTCACCTGCTTGCTTCAATTTAATGTTGATTTCTTCTAATTTTGACATGGATGTAACCACCATGTTATCACCAAATGAGAGTGAGAAAAACTTTTGCTGAAGTAGTTGAATGCCCACCACAGACTCTTTCTCATACATAGTCTTCAGTTTGGTCCACATGCCAGCTGACAATGTTAGTAGCACTACCTCCATCTACATCACAGTAAGTTCCTGTGCTTCTGCATTGTTTTCCAGCTAAGTTTTCCTCATTTGGAGGCTCAATAGCTATGCTGTTGACAATATCTGAAAAGCCTTTTCCTCTGAATATCACTTCCATGGTATTTCTGAACTGCACAGTTATCCCCTCCAGGCAACTTCAAACATTGAGGCGTAGATTGTTCTGCCATGTCATGCCAATAATTTTAAATTTACTGTTGCTTGCAATACCACCAAAAAGACTCTACCACTACACTGAAAAACAGACTTATGCACCTGAACCCATAACATGTAATCAGACCCAGTAAATGATGCTCAATAATAAGTCTGTCTGTACAGAGTTTATTTAAGTATGTAACAGCTAACACTCAGTGGTTGATAACAATAATGCACACAGAGGATAAACAAAAGAAAAACAAAAAGAGAAAAAACACTACAACCATAAAACAACATTAACATTGCACCACTAACAATAGTGATGGATTCAGAGCAGTCATTCTCATATTATTCGCAGTTAGTTCAGCAATACATATACATTAAAAATACATTCCACTGTACACAATGACTGAATACTTAAATTAACATTTAACAAACATTAAAATGTTTAACTTCAGCTTAGGTAACCTCAAGAGAGTAGAAAGAGTGATTCAGGATCAAGAGAAATTGGTATAGTTAAGTTTTGAAAATAATTCGCTATTCCTTAAATGTTTAAGCTCAGTGGGAACAACATTGAAAAGTTTTGGGCCAGCATACGTAGCACCTCTCTGCATCATGGACATATTTTTTAATTAATGGTGTATCTCATTCTTATATCTAGTGTCATGCAAGCGAACTGCTGGGTTGCTTAGAAAAAGAATGAGGTTCTTTATAACAATGCACATTAGGGAAAAAGTGCTAATTATTCGTAGCTGGCTAAATAATTTGTGACGTGAGGTTCTTGGAATTACTTTACATATGAACTTTTCTGACTAATGAAAATTTTTTGAGCAAGAGGGGAGTTACCACAGAAGATAACTCCATATGATATGATAGAGTGCACACACATAGACAAAATAAGCTGCCTTTATGGTTGTTTATACAACAGAGCATTCGTAATGAAAAACTGCTGAGCTCAATCTCTTCACAATTTGATGAATGTGATATTCTGAGATTAGTTTTCAGCCTAAGTAAATGTTCAGGAACTTGGCACCATTTACTTGGTTATTGAGTATAGTTAAATTTTCTGTTACGATGCTGGTGTCATCTGCAAAAGTTGTAAATCCACACTCAATATGATCCACAGCTGCAAGCACATCATTAACATAAGTCTGAAACAGTAAAGAACTCATGATGGAACTTTCCAGTAAGTGACAAATAATGCCCTGGTCTGACTTAACAGCTAATCCTCATTCATAACCAACACTTCCAAAATTATTTTCTGATTCCTGTGAGTAAGATAGGATTTTGCCAGGTTAATTAATCAACCCCTCCCACCATACAGCAGGGCTTTAGCTAATAGTAATTGGTGATCCATGCAACTGAAGGCTTTCCTCATATCATAAAAAATACCCACTGATGAACTGTTCTTATTTACAGGTTCTACAGTGGCTTCCAAAAATGTGAATATTCCCTGTTCAGCTGATAAACTCTTTTCAGATACAAATTGTCTTTTATGTAAAATATTGAGGTATACTAGGTGTTTGACAATCCTAGCTTGCAATGGCTCAGCAATCTATGTATTTCAGCGGTCAGTATTTAGCTTGAGGTATTGCCAGATGATGATTTATTTTTTAATGAGACCATGGTATTCTTATTTCTATATCAGTTGAATGTAGTTTATACTGGTGGCTAGTTTCGATCACAATCATTATTTTCAAACCAGACCTGCACTGAAAGTGCTTATCAAATCAAAATTCCACTGACGCACTTGGGCAACATTCACACGACACATAGGCTTGCGAAAGATATGGAGTGATTTTATTACATGCATCATACATTCAATGGATGAAGTTGCACTGAATTCATGTGCTAAAAACAATACTTTTAACTGATCACCAGTATAAATTACATAGAATTGTGAGATAAATTTAAATGAAGAATTCTCAAATCTAAGTTGCCCACCCTTACTCAACAAAATGTTGGATTACACAAGTATTCTTAAGTTTTCTACTGGTTATATAAACTGAATGAAGTTGCACTGTTTTAAACAGATTGCCCTTATGCAAAGTTATTATAAATAATTGAAGTGATTTCACAAATTCAGTGTAGCTACATTAACTGACATATTTTACAAAATTGAACTCTCAGAGAGAAAACCTCAAAAAGTTTGTATTGCTGCAGCTGCACTTCAGTTTTCTGCTACAAAAGTGCATCAGTGAGCAATTAAGCAACATCAGTCTGCTGTAACAGTGCAGTGACACTTCGGAACGAAATTCAGCAAAAATCCACCAACTTCCAACTCCATTTGGTGGTGGTATGTGTAGTTTAAAGCTTCAGAATGTCTGTGCAAGAAGAAATCAATGGGTCAGCCTGCAAAACTCTTCTTCAGTGGTGAAGCAACATTTTTTTGTGAATGGCACAGTGAACAGGCAAACTGTCAAAATCAGGGGGACAGAGGATCTCCACAATGCCATACACCACATTCAAGATTCACCAAAAGTTAATGTGTTCTGTGCAGTCTTACAGTTTAAAGTTTACAGCCAATTTTTCTTCTGTGAGAAACCATTATAGGACATGTGTATCTAGACATGCTGGAAAATAATCTCATGCCACAACTGGAGACTGACAGTGTGGGCTTCATCTACCAACAGGATGTCCTCCACTCTTTCCCAACCTAACATCGTGCGATTTTTTTGTGTGGGGCTATGTGAAAGATTCAGTGTTCACACCCCTTTTACCAACAAACCTACCAGGATGCGAGCTCTTTTGAACAGATGGGTGGGAATTTGCTATGTTTAACATGGAAAAATTATTGATTTGATATCTGCAGAATCAGTAGGCAGCACATATGGAGCAGTGTAAAATACTGAAGCGCCAAAGAAACTGGTATATGTAAAAAGGGGGGATAAGCCACTGCAGTCGGCAACGCCTATATAAGAAAACAAGAACCTGCCACAGTTGTTATATCGGTTACTGCTGCTACAATGGCAGGTTATCAAGATTTAAGTGAGTTTGAACATGGTATTATAGTTGGCGCACTAGCAATGGAACACAGCATCTCTGAGGTAGCGATGAAGTGGGGATTTTCCCATATGACCATTTCATAAGTGTACCATGAATGTCAGGAATCTGGTAAAACATCAAATCTCCGATATTGCTGCAGCTGGAAAAAGATCCTTCAACAATGGGACCAACGGTGACTGATGAAATTTGTTCATTGTGACAGAAGTGCAACCCTTCCGAAAATTGCTGCAGAGTTCAGTGCTGGGCCATCAACAACTGTCAGGGTGTGAACCATTCGACAAAACATCATTGATGTGATCTTTTGGAGAAAAGGCTCACTCGTGTATCCTTTATGACTTCAAGGCACAAACTTTACGTCTTGCCTGGGCCTGTCAACACCGACATTGGACTGTTGATGACTGAAACATGTTGCCTGGATGGACAAGTCTCAATTCAAATTATATCAAGCAGACGGACATGTACAAATACGGAGACGAACTCCTGAATCCATGGACCCTGCATGTCAGAAGGGGACTGTTCAAGCTGGTGAAGGCTCAGTAATAGTGTGGAGCGTGTGCGGTTGGAGTGATATGGGACCCCTGATATGTGTAGATATGACTCTAACAGGTGACTTGTACGTAAGCATCCTGTCTGGTCACCTAGATCCATGCATGTCCATTGTGCATTCTGGTGCACATGAGCAATTCCAGCAGGACAATGTGACTCCCCGCACATCCAGAATTGCTACAGAGTGGCTCCAGGAATAATCATCTGAGTTTAAATACTTCTGCTGGCCACCAAACACCCCAGAAATGAACATTATTGAGCATATCTGGTATTCCTGGCAACATACTGTTCAGAAGAGATCTCCACC